>NW_026125026.1:0-123317 GCF_943737965.1 Phodopus roborovskii
GAAAATTACTGCAATTCAACATGGCTTTATATTACTTTTTTTAATGAAACACAATTGTTCAATGCATTAAGACGTTAGGTAAGTCTTTTATATGCCTTTGTTATTTGATTAACTGTTCTATTCAGTTGTATTGGATAAAAGTGTTAGTCCATGATGGACTAAAAGTAAAAAACAAGTTAACAACAACAACAACAACAACCACACACACACACACCACACACACACACACACTCCCCAGTGTAGAAACCACAAGGAAACCCTGAAGACATGGCTCTCAGTGAGTGTGAAACCTGTCTCACTGACTTTCTGTGTCTTTGCAGAGCATTAAAAAAGAATCCTTTCGTTTTGATTCCATGAATTTGTGTGTATGAGGAGAGGTATGTGCTTGTGTGTGCAGGTGAGTGCAGGTGCTGGGAGACTCGAAGAGGGCGCTAGGTGCCCTGGAGCTCGAGTTCAGGTGGTCGGGAGCCAGCTGATGCGGGTGCTGGGAACTGAACTTGAGCTCCCTGGAGGAGCAGAAAGCTTCCTAACTGTGGAACCATCTCTGGAGCCCCATTTAAGACAATTTCTTTAAATTACAGTTATTCATTGATGAGATGTGGTGTGTGTGTGTGTGTTGTGTGTGTTTGCCACAGGGGAATGAATACCTCAAGGGCCTCAGGGCAAAGCGGGGTGTCTGCTGGAATCCTGCCTCGCCGGCCACCCTCTCCCCTGGGCCCTTTCTTGTTGTGACTCCTCGTTGTGTTCTTCTTCAGGGTGGCCTTGGATTCCATTGTCCGAGTTCAAATGTTAGTGGGAGAGATGGGGAAAGTCCCACAGAGGGTGGCCCCTGTGATGTCACTGGGCTCAAGGCGGGCCACTCACACTGTCTGTAATGTTTTTCCTAAAAGATTTACACATGTGAGAACCCTGCAGTGGTGTGGCCGCCAAAGGAAGGTCAGCAGCGTTGTTCTCTCATCCAAACTCTGGCTGTACTGGAACAGGGAACGCCTCACGTAGAGGAAGTGAGCACGATTTGAGCATAGTAGGGTGAGCACGATTTGAGCATAGTAGGCGGGAGGTACGATTTAATAATAGTAGGGTGCTAGAAAGAAAAACAGGTCGACATGTAAGGAAAATGAAAGGAAAGTACATGGGGGAAGGGCTTAGTGATAAAACCCAGAAGAATGCTTATCCTTACATTCACATAAGTGTAGCTCTCACCGCTCGGCAATGAAGCTGCTTTGCCTTCCTCCTCCCCCTCCCATCCTTTTTTACACACAGATGGAAATCATTATAGAAAGCTACACCTGGTCGAAATGCAGAGACTAAACACCAGTGCCCAGTGTTAGTTACATCGACAACGCAACCCCTGCGCCCACGGCTCAGGGCACAGAGGGGGCGGGACAGGGGGTGGAAAGATGTGAAAGCCAGAGGACCAGGACGTCTCTTGTGAGAGTGTGTCCTCTATATCTGACAAGGGAGCTACATGCTGAGGTCGCAACCACATGTCCTTCTAAGCGCGACCTGAACAACACCAGTTGACCTGGCTAATAGATGGGGAAATCTCTCGGGATCCCTCCCCAAAGAGAAATTAACGATTGCAAAGACGAGAATCACTGGTTATCCACTACAAAAGGGCCATGCCTAAAGCCTACATATGAGCAATACCAAATGAACTCGGCATATTGTATTTATATATTTATGTATATGTATATATCAACAAAATAAAGGAAAATCGGTTATGGACTCGAGAAAGCATAAGGAAGGTAAGGGGTAGAGATAGGATAGAGAGGGGAATGATGTAAATATAGAACATATATATGATATTTGAAAATTAATGTAATAAAAAACAAGACAGCAGAGGCAGTAAAGGGAAGGGACAGGATTTAGACTGAAAGGGGAATTGTAGTGAGATAGTCCTTCTTGTGGCACTGGCCACGCCCATTGGGGGGTGGAGCGATGGGCGGAGGTGACCTGTGGAAGGAGGTCAGAGGGGGCAGGAAGGGCCTCTCTTTCTGGTGTGACGCTGCAGGAGAGGATCGGGTTGAATTTCCTGGTGTTCATCTGTCCAGGTTGTAAGTTATTTCTCCCTGAATAAACATCTATTCGGCCTATTTGTTTATCCTGATCCTTATTTACCGCAATACAGGACTAAACACATTATAAGGGACAAAAAGAAACAATCCACCAAAGATGGCAGAGTGTATAGTAAACCACTCCATTTATATTTGAAAAGCTCAGATCCTGTGAGATATATCCCATATCAAATATGCTAACATTTTATAATAGAGGCAGGTCTAATAAAAGCAATGCGTCATCATTGAAAACTATGGAATTGTTTTTCTAAACGATTTCATAACAAAGTCATGGAAGGCAGAATGGTAGGTATTTTAAGGTGTTAAGTTCATCACCAAGGGAAACACAGTAATTACTATGGTTAAGCCAGAGCAAAAAATATATATATTTTTTCATTAGTTCAATATTTCATGATTTTCAGTGAGATAATTAATCTAGAAATTTCCACACAATTTAAATTATGGTAGGCTGAGTTGGGGTGTATAGTTTGGTGAGACAGCAATTGTGTAAGTATGATGGACATGCATTTCCAAAGGCTACTGATCCAACAACACAAACACAGGCACGATGTTCTGGTTAGGTGTTTTGTTATTGTTGCTGATGATGTTGTTGTTAACTTGATATAAGTTGGAGCTCAAACCCCAACAGAAACATTGATTGAGGCTTAAGATAAAAAATTGCCTTGAGCAGATTGCATATAGGCCAGTCTGTGAGGCATTTCCTTGATTGCTAATTGATAGAGGAGAAGTCCAGTCCACAGGGGTGGTGTCACCCCTGGGCAGGTGGGCCCCATGACATAAGAAAGCTATCTGAGCGAGACATGAGCTTTTCCACTGGGAGATAGACATTGTTCAGGCAGAGAAACGCTGCCATCTCCCAGCATTTAAGTATGAAATCAGTTTATTTTTGGAATATATCATGAAAAGCTTGATTTTTAAAAACTGCTGTTTGAGTTTCATAAAACATCAGTGGTTTTTGGCTTGAGATTAGGATAGAATTTCCAGTGATTTTTAGATTATCCCTAAACATATTTCTGTCAGCATATATAACATATTTATGTGAAGTGGTTGCCTAGTATTGAAAATTTAAAAGTCAAACTGTCTACAACTCCAAAATACATTAAAGATGCTTATATCAATTATTCAGCTACTATTGAATTCTTTATGTAGATATAGATAACTTCATCAGTCTCATTAATATGAATTTTTCTTTAGTTTTCATTGGTCTAATCATATGTCAAATCTCTTAAAGTAATGTTTTAAGATTCGTTATCAGTGTTTGAACTTTATATACTGACTTTATGACCTAGAGTCAAACAAATTTTCTCCAGCATAAAGGGGTCCCATAGCCACTTTTTAATTTTTTATTGGGGCACACATGTGCATGTTCACATGTTACATGTAAATGTTTTCCCAGAGGTCAGAATAAAGGTGATGGATGTAGCCAGGCAGGAAGTATAGGCAGGGATACTAGACTAAGAGAATGCTGGGAAGAGACTGCCTTGAAATTTATACACATGAAATTCATATACATGAATTACCAGTGAACTGGCTGATTTTGTGTGTCAACTTGACACAAGGTAAAGTCAGCAGAGAGGAAGGAGCCTCAGCTGAGGAAATGCCTCCGTGAGATCCAGCTGCAGGCATTTCCTCAATTAGTGATCATTGGGCAGGGCCCAGCCCATGGTGGGTGGTGCGGTGCCTGGGCTGGTCCTGGGTTCTTGTAAGAAAGAGTAGGCTAAGAAAGCCAGGGGAGAAAAGTCAGTAAATAGTCTCTCTCTCCATGGCCCTGCATCAGCTCCTGCCTCCAGGTTCCTGCCCTTGGGCTTTTGTCCTGACTTCCTCCAGTAGGAGACAAACAAACCCTTTCTCCCAGCTTGTTTTTTGGTCATGGTGTTCCATTTCAGCAATAGAAACCATACTACCTTTAAATCCAGCCTCATGCAAAGCCTCAGGACACAGATGAATTATAGAGACGTTCCTTGCCTTCTCTATGGGTCTCTTAGGGAAGTTGGAATGCGCACATGCGCCCTAATACTTGTGAAAACCCCACGAGGGAGCACTGTGTCCTCTTGCAAGGGGATAAAAGATGGTAAGATTATTATGCCCAATTAGGCACTTAATGAAGGGCTTCCAAGCATACATTGAAAGAATAATAATCATACTTGTTTATTTAGTGTTGTTATTTCTCAACTTCAAATAGTAAAGTACTTTATTTCCTTCGTATATTCTTTACCCCAGTAATATCAGGGACGGAGACTTAATAGCATCCATTTGAGTAAACGTCCCCAAAGGGAATTCACAATGCTAAAGTCAAAATAACATAAAAAAACAATTCTAAATTAAGATTTTCATTGTTTCCACCAACAAAATTTCCATGCTGGGAACCTCCTTTTCTTTCCCCCTTGTGTTCAAGACAGCAGCCATATTTCATTGTGGGAGATTTGATGCCAATAGTTGAATCAGTCTGTATTTTAATTTAGTATTTCCTTCAGACATTCTTTGAACATGTGTCAACAGGAAAGAACATGTTTCAAAATCCACTTCTGCTCATGCCTCTCTTGATAACCGAGTGAAGTTCAGAATGCATTTTTAACTCCCTCCATGCTTTCTGGATTTTGATGAGAAATACCAACTCCAAAGAGTCTCAGTTTTCAAAGCAAAATTGGGCTGAAGGGACCCTTCCTTTTCCAGTTTCAATGTTCCTGGTTTCCTTCACGGCTCCCCTCGCCAAGGATTTATTGTTAGGAAACACCACGTATACCAGAGGACATTGAAGTGTTCGATCTCCACTGGAGGTCTCATTTAGTGTTTCTTAGCTATTAAAAAAGCCTCTGAATTGGGTGGTGAGGCTCAAGCCTTTAATCCCAGCACTTGGGAGGTAGAGGCAGGTGGGTCTCTGTGAGTTTGAGGTCAGCCTGGTCTACAGAGTGAGTTTCAGGACAGGATCCAAAGCTACACAGAGAAACCCTGTCTCAAAAAAAAACAAAAGAATCACCACCACCAACAAAAGTGTCTGAGGACACAGGGTAGCATCTCTGAGATGAGGTGTCTGGTGTGCTGATACAGATGGAGAAAATTTGGGAAGACAACACGTATTGCACAGGTAAAACCTAGGTATGGGCTGATGTTCTGATTTGCATATTGTTATGCTTCAGACAAGCCCTACAGCCTGAACATCCCTTGCCCGGGAGATGTTTCCAATGGCCACACTAGAAATGCTAAGACAGACAGGTTCCTGCTACATATGTGAATGCCTGCATGGGAAAGTGCCTGGAAAAATTACTTAAGTTTGGTGTTTACCAGGAAGTAATTTATGAATTAAACATCTCTCTGAAGAAGAAAAGAAAAAATGACACCCTGAATGTCCCAGGGACAGTCTTGGGATGCTATTCACAGATTATATTAGCAAGCACATACATGCAGTTGATGAAGGAAACTAGATAGTAACACAGCATCACATTAGAAAGAAAGGCCACCCCTCAGTGGCTGACCTTTGTGCCCCTAACGTAGTTTTAGAGCAAAGTCCTGTGGAGTCAGAGTCTGGGAAAAGGCCCGAGGACACACTAGTGCTTTTTAGGTGGCACACTGCACCACCAGGTAACAGTTAATGCAAAGAGTCAAAACCACAGTAGCTTGGAGAAGACAAATCAGAGGGCTCAAAGCTCCAGAAGACCAGAAGGGGTTAGAAATTCATGAATCAGGAAGGAGGAAAACTCTCCTAGAGGGATGGAGGGTTTCCATTTGGAGACATCAGAACATTCTTCACTGTGTAATCTTAAGCCTTTGATCCCCAGGATGTTGTTTTGTGAATGTGCCAGAAGCAATCAGGAACTAGGAGAGTCTAGGGAGAGGGATTATGAGCCTCTCCCTTGGAGGAAAGTCTCAGAAAATTGATGGAAACAATCGTGGGTGAAAACCCAACACACAGAAAAATGGTATTTTAGTAAAAAAAAAAAAAAATTTTTTTTCTGGGGCAAGTGTCTTAATTCTCAATTTAAAAAGTAGCAACAGTAACTTTTGGCAACAATTGACATTGCAAGCTATATATTCAAATTGCTAAATAAGGTTCCTCTTCCTGTGGGAAAGTAAGAGACAAAACAAGCTGCCGGCAGCCAGCATTTTGCCAAGTGGATCAGATGGAAGAGGAGTTCTAGCAACAAAGGCTCAGTCCCTGTTAAACTGTATTTTACCGATGGAGAATGGAGCCCTGGTCCTGAGACAGTATCAGCACAGAGTGTACACAGCAGAGTTAACAGATGTGAACAATGAAAGTAAAAACGCCACAGATGGTGGACACCAGGCTACACCAGTTATTGTTACCATCACTTAATGAGTGAATACAAGGTTCTCACCCAAATCCATATCCTTTTATTGGAAGACTGTTTGTTTTTCTAGGTAGCTGTTTAGTTGACTTTGACAGAGCTAGGTTCAGTGAATAGTCACAGGTCCTTTTTGACTCTAAGTTCCTGAGTTAGAGAAACAACTCAGATGATTTGGAAAGGGGGAGGCAGAGTATCTCACCTAATTACGGAAGTCAAGGGTCCAGTGTTTACGCTGTATTTCTTTCAGGATGTTTTAACATCCTGCTTGGGTGACAAGTATAAAATTTCAGGATCTTAAGACTGATCTTAAAGTCCAATAAGCTCTTATCAGGAAACTGATTTCACTTAGGTGTTTCAAATGGACATAGTTTCAGAAAGGGCGCCCTCACAGAGGTGTGAGCAGGGCAACAGACTGCTGGCACTTGGGGACACTCAAAAGGAGGCTATCACTGCTCCTGGCCTCCCACCAATGGAGAAGCCTACAGAGCAGGAGGATGAGGATTAAAGCCAGGAAAGAACCAGGCAGTGGCGGTGCTCACCTTTGATCTGAGCACTTGGAAGGCAGAGGCAGGTGGATCTCTGAGTTCGAGGCCAGCCTAGTCTGCAAAGCAAGTTCAAGGACGCCAGGGCTGCACAGAGAAACCCTATCTCAAAACAGAAACAGTAACAACAACAACAAAACCCCAAAACAAACAAAAAAAAAAAACAAACAAGCAAAAACAAAACAAAGCAAAACAAGGCAGGAAAGATATATGGGCTCTTTGTCCTTCTTGGATCTTCTGTAATTTCTTCTCAAACTGACGGAAGCTGGAAGGCAATGGATTCTGGGTAATGTATAGTACACACAGGGTACAGAACAGGGTGGGAACGGAGAGAGATTGTGTTTCTATTAGAGGTGGCAAATGGAGAAAAACCATGTGGTACATAAGAAAGTTGTACTTTGTACTTAGACAGGAAACTGTAAATTCTTTATCTGACAGGCCTACCCTGGAGAGTGAGCCTGCCAGCCTCCCCAGAATGGGGGGGACAGTGGAGGCCCCAGTGCTTTCAGAGATCCAGCCTGACCAGTTGTGATCGTGCTGGTGGAGGGGCCGTGGTCCCCAAGTGAAAATGCTGGTATGAAAATTCTGCAACTGGCTGCGACGTCCTAGAGTCACAAGGCTGAGTCCACAACTCCCGTCACCTTGGGAAGGTCAGCACCTCCCAAGAATGAATTGATGAATTGATGGGTTGGGCTGGATCTGACGTATTGAAAGATCATCTTACTCTGTGTCCTGTCTCTTCTCACCCCAGGGAGTTGCTCGAAGATTGTGGTATCCCAAGTCTGGTTTCCTTTGGCTTCTGTACACTGCTTTCCATGGTGAAACTAGTGTGTCTTCTCAGCCAACTCTGCCTTGCCCGATCTGATCTGTGTGGGTTACACTGCCCTTTACACTAGATTGACTGGATAGAAGTCCAGGGAAGCAGGGGTGGGAACAAGCACAGACAGCTCCTCTTGGTCAACCTGCTCTCCAGAGTCCCGTTGATGGGCTTGAATGTCAGTGCATGAGGCCACGCCCATGAGCAATACTCACCTTCATCACAAAGGGAGATCAGTGTACTTTATACTGACATCATCCCTACCCCCATTGGACCTCCATGGACAAACATCATCGTGGAACAGAGAACTATAAACAGAAAAGGCAAACAGATAGACATGCCCACGAGATGCATAGTTACGTAACTACACTTGAAAAGATTAGTTACTTCTTTGTGATGCTCGGTGATGTCTGTATTTATTTCTGAATACTTTGGAAATTGCTCAGCTATGCCTTTCATCCCTCTCTCCTAAAGAGGGCTTCGACTTCCATTCATTCTGTTTGGGGGAGAAGGTTTTATAACATGAGGCTTTTCATTATCCCACTGAAATCCCCATCGCCTAAGATCCAAGTGGCTATAGCAACTAAGTCCCCTGCTGACCCTTCTTCTAGACTCAATCCTGAAAAGTTAGTCGGGCAGATTAGAGAAAGCTCCCTGAAATGAGTCTTTTGGCTTCTGAGGGCAGTGAGCTGTAGGCTCATCCGCCCTTTGATCCTCTGTGACTTCTCTGAGCCTGTGACTCATCTCACCCAAGGGCTTGTTATTTAAGTCCCTTGGAAACTGTTGGGGTGTTATAAATAAGGCCCACTCCTGGCCTTCGGGCTCTCAGCTGGATTCTGCAGTCTCCCTAAACCCCAAATATTGAGGCTTCCATATATGTGTGTAAGGCTGAGTCTGTTAAAAGATCCCGTTACAGTCGTTTGAGATAACGCTGACTTTTTGCTGCTCTGTCTACCCTCTCCTAACCCTGGAAAACTTACTGTGAACATTTAGTGTGTGAGGACACGACCGGGGTGTGTCACATCCCAAGGACCTTCTCTACTTTCCATTTTCTTCGCAATGTCCATCCACTTTGGTGCTTTAAGGACACCAAGAATCATGGGTTTATAAGGAATGGTTCACCAGAGGACTCTCTTGGAGTCCTAGCCATCATCCACACCAGCATCAATTTATTTTGAGTGATCACTACTTGTCAGGCACTGAGCTGTAAGAGAACTCGAGGAAGATATTCTCATGGGTCCCCCTTTCCAGGTGGGAGATCTAGGTTCATAGGCAAACGACACTGTCAACAACTGTGCATCCATGGTTCCAACTTGGGCAGAATGACTCCAAGGTGTGTATTTTATATGGTGGGCAAACCTGCTGCTTCTGGTTCCTGTATTTCGGACAAAGGAGTAAGGGTCGGAGG
The DNA here is from genome assembly GCF_943737965.1 of Phodopus roborovskii. Taxonomy (NCBI): domain Eukaryota; kingdom Metazoa; phylum Chordata; class Mammalia; order Rodentia; family Cricetidae; genus Phodopus; species Phodopus roborovskii. The sequence continues at coordinate 9,150 of NW_026125026.1, forward strand.
AGTGGCGACCTTGGTCCAGTGAGGAGGCGGAATAAGGGTAAACAGATCGTGAGTGGGTCGTCCTCCATGGATGTGTAGTAATATGATATTGAGTTACCTTTAGCATGCTTAGTTGAGAAGGGTGGAAGGAGAGGGCATCCCCACACCCCATTTCCTAAACTCCTGTGCGACTAGAGAAAGCTGGGATGCTAGAGGCTCTCACACTCGCTGTACCCGGAAGGCTGTGCGTTATGCTACCCTCTGAAAGTTGCTTCTTCTTCTTTTTTTTTTTCTTTTTTTCCTAAAGGCTATATCATGCCATGCACTTCTGGGGTGTGTAAGTTCTGAACCAGGCATTATGAGGACCATGACACTTATCACAGAATTGGTTTTGTTTATTGGGAAACAGGAGGTGCCTGTCATGTAGAGGCTAAGTAAGAACAGACATGACACAAAGTTGGGTGACAGATGAAATCTGACCTAGGGAAATCAAGGGGGGGGCGTCTCTGAAAGGTGAAGGCACAGAACGGCCAAGCCAGAAGAGGGGTATATGAAAACCCAGCCATCCTGACCTTAAACTTCCAGCCTCCAGAACTGTGTGACAGGAAGCTTTGCTGTTTACAAAAACAATCAGTTTGCAGGGCTTTATAAAGGCCTCCAAAGTAGCTGACTGACCTGGACACATGGCACACAATTTGTCCTAGTTGTTGTCTATGGAAACTAATCCTGAGTGTATTTACACTGTGTTTATAAATGTAACTACTGTAGAATAAGATCAAGAAAACTAAAGCGTTTTAGAAAATATTCACTTTAGATGTAAATGATTTTATTTGGAAATGATCTGTTATACCCAAAAATATATTTACTTAAAGATATATGTTTCAAGCTACCAATTTAAAAAGTCCTGATTTCTTGGTCAGTTGAGTTTACCATTGTCCCTGAGCCTCTTCTGAAGTCATATTTTTCCTGAATTGAATACACTCTAGCTCAGAGCTTGGGTATACTAGGGTTTGAATCAAGCTTCTCCATTCCTGTATCCTTGCTTCAGCTACTAAAGGTCTGTACTCTGTCCTCTCTGAGGGAATGTGTGTGGAGCTTCCACTCTGTCCTCTCTGGCTTCCACTCTGTCCTCTCTGAGGGAATGTGTGTGGAGCTTCCACTCTGTCCTCTCTGAGGGAACTTGGGTGCCCACTCTGTCCTCTCTGTGGGAATGTGTGTGGAGCTTCCACTCTGTCCTCTGAGGGAATGTGTGTGGAGCTTCCACCTTTCCTCTCTGAGGGAATGTGTGTGGAGCTTCCACTCTGTCCTCTTAATTTGGAGCTTCCACTCTGTCCCTCTGAGGGAATGTGTGTGGAGCTTCCACCCTGTCCTCTCTTAGGGAAATGTGGGTGGAGCTTCCATTCTGTCCTCTTTGAGGGAATGTGTGTGGAGCTTCCACTCTGTCCCTCTGAGGGAATGTGTGTGGAGCTTCCACTCTGCCCTCTCTGAGGGAATGTGTGGAGCTTCCACCTGTCCCTCTCTGAGGGAATGTGTGTGGAGCTTCCACTCTGTCCTCTCTGAGGGGACTGTTGGCCCCTGAGGGAATGTGTGTGGAGCTTCCACTCTGTCCTCTCTGAGGGAATGTGTGTGGAAGACATCACTGCTTGGTACTGTGATGCCTTCAGCTCTCCCTTTTGAACATGAACGGGCTGACAGGCCTTCTGTCTTTTAGGGTGAAATATCTGAGTTAGTTTTCAGTCACAGATGTATCAAATGGACAACTTTGATGGCTCGAGCCTCTCATGCTTATCCATCCCCCTTCCAAACAGCATTACTCAGCGGCTTTCTCTTCAGCCCCTTTGAAGTTCCCTTCAGGGATTCCTGGCAGGGTCAGATACCCTACATTTTCTTAGTTTTGGTCTAGAAAAGGGGGATTCATAGCCTTAAAGTTTTGTCATGTTAAATTTTAAAAAATTAAAGTATTAATATTGAAAAACAAATATCAATGCTCAACAAGGCAACCCCGGACAGGAATGATTGTTTGCCTGTAGACTAGCTTTCTGAACTAGACTACACGGAAGTCAAACTTTTGATTTGCTACCTTGAGAACTACTGAATTCCTTTCATTCCCGAGAGCACTGTTTGGTGTTTTATTCAGCAAGTACTTCCTAAATATATTTACAGAGGAAGGTAGGCTCAGCGTGTTGTCTGGGAAATGGTGGCAGGGACTCAGGCTCCTGGTCTACTGTTACAGACATAAGCTGGGATGTGTGTGCGTGCTTTGGAACCGAGAGTGGGCTATTAAAGTTGAGTTTTACAGCACATGCATCTTAACCCCGAAATACTTCTAGTCAGATCAAGTTAGGATGATGTTTTTCAGGCAGCTTGCAAGAGTATGGTCTTAGATTTCATAATGTAATGCTCTAGAAGGAGATTAAAGATGGATAAAATGGAATGCATTCTGCTACTAAGCAAACCAATAGCTACCATATTTCATTGACTCTCAGATGTCAACAGGGTGATGTATGTCATCAGTCTGTGTGTCTGTTAAGGAAGGAAAACATTCATTCAATTATACTGACATAATACTTTCATTTTTTAAATTTACAATTGTTTAAAATACTGTATGTTTGGACATAGATTTGCTTTTGTTATTTACTTGAAGTTTGTAAATTCATAAGACGAAGCATAAGGGGGCCAGAGAGTTGGCTCAGTGGTTAAGAGCACTGACTGATCTTCCAGAGGACCTGGGTTCAATTCTCAGCATCCACATGGCAGCTCACAATTGTCTGTAATCTCCAAGATCTGCCACCCTCATACAGACATACATGTAGGCAAAACACCAATTCACACTTTGAAAAATTAAAACAACAACAACAACAAAACAAATTCAGCAATGGTTCAAACATTCCTAGGATGATTAACATTCATATCCAAGCCTTCAAAATTTATTTGTTTGTTTATTTATTCCTTTTTAAACAGATGATCCCATGGGTATAGGGTCAGTTCCTTAAATGAGAATGCCCACCGGTGCCATTAGAATCTGTTCTGAATGATTGACATCCACCTTGAAGGTTTTAATGAGCACACAAAGGCAATGGCAGTGTGAAGCTGAGCTTCTCAGAGTCAGCAGCATGTGTTAAAAAATTCACAGGCATAATATAAGTAAAGATCCTAAGAGGACCCCTCATGGGTTAGGTGTTTTGTTTTTTTTTTTTTGTTTTGTTTTGTTTTTGTTTTTGTTTTTTTCTGTTAGAAATCCCTAGAGTAATCTCTGTATATTAACCCTAGTAAAATGGTGAGCTATGATTGAAAAAGAAAATCATTAGTTTGGAGGCTTCTCAAGGTTCTGAGTTTCTAAGAATTAATTGGTTTACTTGTTTAAAACCATCCCCAGTCCTACAACAGACATGCCAGGCTGGATCCTTGGCTGTGTTATTTCTGACAAGCTCCCTAGCCTGCTGTGCTGCCGACGGCCTGCTGACTGAGACACTGCAGCACCCTTGGGTGCCATGGTGAGTAAACTTTCAGATTATAGTCCTGCAAACTTCACACCGGCCATGGCAGTTGACAGAAAGAAATGCTCTTTTCCTCCCCCCTCTCTCTCTTCTTTTTTAAAAAGTGACAACATGGACCTTCTTTTGAGCATTCTGGGATAATGAAAGCAAGAGGTTTTGACATCGGATTAAAATACAAGTCTGAAGCTGCTGGTTCATCCTAAGTAAAGGGCTTAGAAGTTATTCTTGGACCTTGGTTTAAAAAAAATCTTTTTATGTCAATAATTTATTTTGCCTATGTCATATAAAAAGCCAAGACCCTCATCACTAGACAAACTGATGAATCTGCTGTGAGGGTGGTCCTGATCAATATTTTATTATAAAGGGGTCAGTTCAAGTTCAGGCAAGGGGAAGTGTCATGTTATTAGAGAGACAGAATAGCACAATCATTTCCTATGATTCTTGTGTTAGTCAGAAATCTCAGTCTTTCCAAAATTCCTAGGGAAATTTCCAAGTATCTTAGTTGTAGCCTGTAATGCGGTGTATTAAAGTCATACTTTATTGTGTCTCTAATGCGACTTATTAAGCTGTGTTTTATTGTGTCAGATGGTTCTAATGTTTAGTTGACTTCCAGAGCTTAAAATAATGCTTTAGTCTCTCTAGGAAAAGTATAGTATAAACAAACAAACAAAGCCAAACTCCCTTAAACTAAAACAGAAGTTGGATGAACTGTCTCATCATGCATGTTGGAATGAGGTGAGGAAGACCTCTATGAGATGGTTGGGTCTTCCTGGGGGAGAATTCTGAACCAATCGTATGGTCTTTTGTGAACTATTGAATGAAAGAGTGATCTTTCAGGAAGTGAGATGGATGGAGGAATGGGTAGAACCTGGGAGCGATAGTCATTAGCTTGCTTCTTTTCGTGATGCCGCTTGTTTTGTGAGAAAAATATAACATATTAGAGTTGAGCTACAGTTTTGCGTCTCCTTTATCTCACTATGAAAGCAGACTCCATGCCCGTCAGCAAGTTTGGTTGACGTCCTGCAAAGATTGATGGGAGAATGGGCCCTTGCACTGGGGCATCTAAGGCAGAGCCACGCTATGCACATTGCTTCTTGTCTGATATTGCAGCGGCATTTGGTGTTTCCGGATTCGGGTCCATATTTGGAGGTGCAGGGTCACTGTGTGACAGGAATCTCTTATAGAGAGGTAAACCCAGAATCCCAATATAATGGACTGGATCTCATCCGTTCCCCAAAATCTCATGTACTGAATACTTGGTTCGCCACTGTAGCGGTGTTCAGAGCGACAGGATTTGAGGGCTCCCACTCACCCACAGCTAAATGGGGTATCGGGAGGTTGTAGAAGCTGAAAAGGATGGTCGTACTTGGAGGAAGTAGGCTTTGCCCATGAACAGGGTGTTTTGCGTCTGATACCTCTAACCTTTGCTTCCTGGCTGTCAGAGTGAACATCTCTTGCTTTTCCATACGCTCCTTGTCATGATGTCCTGTTTCCACATAGGTCCAGACGCAACAGAGCCAAGTTACCATGGCTGAAACCATGAATCATACCCTTTAAATTGTTTTTCTCAGGTATTTTACCACTGAGAAAAGAATCTAGCACTGACATTACTAAATAGAAGTGTAGTTACAGAAGAAACTTACCCTGACTTTTTAGGTTAGAACCTGTCAGAATTGGGAACAAAGGGGGGGGCTTCAGAGTAGACAGCTCTTTATATGCCTCCAAGTCTAGACCATGCAGCCCTAAAAGAATTCTGACCTTATGAGCAAAGTTAAGTTTCTAGATTTTACTGGGGTTAAGAAACCCAGCAACCTGATTCTATAGGTGTTTCCATAGATCCCACAGGAATGAAATATCTGGATGTGGCAAGGTAGCAGACGCCGTAGGCATCAGCTCATCTTTCCATGTTCACATGCAGACTTCATGCTTATGGTTCTTGAAGGGCGCTTTACTCTGATGGTTCTCCAGCTCTCTGTTACACCGACCTGCTCATGAGGACAACTCTAAGAGCCAGCATTCCTGCAAGAAGCCTAATTAAGATGCTGTACTTCACCTTACTTTTCTATGCAGATAGAGTTTTTGAGACTAGTCTGAAAATTGCATTTAGTCTTGAAATAAATTGCCTCTCTTAAAAATCAAAACTTAGATAACTGTAGAGATCATTTTTGGAATACAAAAATTTGCTCCAATACGTAAGTTCATTTTTTTTTCCCAAAGAGTGAAGCAAATCTTGGTCTGGGGAGATATCTTAGTAAAGTGTTTTTCTCATATGCATGAGGACCCAAGTTTGGTCCCAAGACTCACATCAAAGTCTCGGTATATGGTTATAATCCCAGCATTGAGAACTGGAGACAGAAAATCCTTGGTGGCTCACTGGGCTAGCCACCCAGCCCAGCCAGTGAAGGATCCCATCTCACAAGGTGGGCGGTCCTGAGGCATGGTAACCAAGGTTGTTATCTTCCCTCTATTGTACTGGCATACACATACATCTGTGCACACATAAACACCTGCAAACAGCAATTACACACACACACACACACACACACACACACACACACACCAAGGCAAACTCTCTGAAACTAGACTCTTGTTCATAATGGTCATGATACCGTCATAGCTCTGGCTCATTGCTGAGGAATCAAGGTGAGGTCTAAATCATCTGGCACGTGGCTTTCTTAGGACCCTACAGTTCGGTAGTAGCTAAGATGTTTCTAGAACACCTGGAAACTGTTCCCATGTCTTTGACTTAGACAGCTAACCAGTGGCCACCATGGTTCTCAGCTTGCTGCAAGTGTCCTTCATCCGGGTCCTGTGACTTGCAGGGGCTTCCGCACACTTCCAAGGCTGGCATGTCAAGAGGACGAAGTGTCTACATAGGAGCTGACATGATGGAGTAACAGTCTAGTCTGATTAATGGCTTCTTTCTTGAAGTCTGTGTCTCCTTCCTCTGGGAGAACAGTTTTGTTCTGTACGTCAAGAACCTGCTCAAGAGCCCGACCCTGACTTTAATTCTCTTGGTAGGAAGAAAGTGATAGAAGACAGTGTTTATGAAGTTAGTAGGTGCTACTCCGTGCTAGGCCTTGCACCAGGCACTTCCGGGGAATGTTAGAGATGATAGGAAGCAGGGAGATTTTAGACGCCCCGCTCGCCGCACACAAAGAAAGTTAAACTGAAAATCATCTCTCTAATATACCTAAAATATTCTTGTAAGTGCTTCCACTTTCTCCTTGGCAACATTCTCCTTTAAGTCTGCCTTTGTAATTTAAATCAAATCAACTTTATCTGGTAGAGACGGTTTGTTCAGAAGGCACAGTTAATATGGTACAATTGACTTGGCCATGAACTATCTCTTGAGGGTTTGGAAAGCACACAGGACCTTTTCCACCAGATCTTTGTCTATCCAGAAATAAAGGCTTGCTATCTTATTACAAGCAATCATTATGTGGGAAATAATGCACAAATTTTCAGTGCATACGACATGGTTAGGGCCATGAGTTTGAGGACAGAATCACAGTGACTCTTAAAGTGTACAGGATGTACTGGGCTGACAAGCTCTCTGCTCGAATCATTTCTCCGTTCTCCTCCGGAAGACCACTTGCTATCACCTTTGGACTGACTCATTGTAATTTGAACTTGCTTTCTTAGAGCTGTGAGGGTTTGTTCTTTTTCGATCTTGACAGCGGTTGCGCAGGCTGAGCAGAATTAGAATGTGCCAGATGCCTGTACAAATCTAGTCAGCCAGGCAGACCTTAGGTACTCCAGCCTTGACTCTACCCTCCTCTCTCTCTGCCGCCTGAAGATTGAGGTTGGCTTCTTGATTATGATGCTGTGATCCCCTCATGGCCTTTGGGTTATTGGTAACTTCACTACTTGAAAAGTTGGAAGAATTCGAAATGTAAAAATCCCATCAGGGTTGCTATGTCAAAGAGGTTTTTGTGGAGACTTAGAAGCAAGTGATGACGATTCTCCCCCAAAATAACTTGTTAGGTGTGATGTATGCCTTGAGATAATTTCTTCATGGATGAACTCTGGCAATCCTGCTTTGTGCTCTCTTCTGTGGACTGTGCTGGCACAGTGTTATGGATTTGGTACCCTTAATGTACACTTTCTCTATCCGGTGCGTTTACCAAACATGGTGTTGTTTGGTTTTCATTTGTCTTACGTGGGACGCGTTCATGGTTTGTATGGTCTTCAGGTTGAAAACGTGTACTTTGGGACTTATACTGGCACAGCCCCATATTTCATCCACCTGGGTGACTTTTTTGTCACCTGCATGTATTTGATTTTGGAGTTTGTGTTCTAGTGTACGGAGCCCATTGGCCTTAGACCTGGAGTCCTAACAATTATGACTCTGAGATGTTAGAGCAGTTACTTAACCTCTACAGGCACCTGTTTTCTTACATCTAGGATGGAGTTATGAATAATAATACCTAGTTCCTTGTGTTGCTTTGAAGGTTATATGTGGTGACCTATAGTAGCTTCATAGTATTTTGGTGGGGGAATCATGGGAGTTCATGAAAACAGAAAAACATTTAAGAAATCAGTCGCACAAAGGCAAGTCCATGTTTTCCCAATATGTGAAATGTAGGGAACAAACAAATAAAAGTGACCAGAGATGGAAAAGGGAGACTGGAAGGAGGAATAAGCAAGGGTAATAGAACCAGTAGATTCAAGCACCGCTCAGACCCCAGTGGAGATTTTTAAGTGTAGTGGTCAGTGGTTAATGAAGAAACTCCCAAATGATGGAGAAACAAAGGAGTGTCTGTTGAGCCACAAAAGGAAACACATACCACACCCCACCCTCTAAGACTCAGAGACCACTGTGGATGAAGGAAGAGAATGGTGGTAACAGTCAGGGGTCTGGGAGAGTTGGAGGGAAACAATGTGTTCTAGAATGACAAGACCTCTACACTTGAGCTCAGCAGCTATGGAAACCAGCAGGAGACCAAGCCAGTCAGTATTCCAGTATGGAGGAAAGGCAGGCTCCTGAGTCCCTAACCCTCCAGTAGCCGAGGAGTTACTGACAATTGTTGGTTTCTGTCAGAAGAAGGGTTAGTTTTCTTTACGAGTACAACCTCTGGTAGGTTGACTAGGGTTCAAGGGATGATCCCATACCTGTAAGTGTGTGGGCAATGCAAATTTGAGTCAGTGGTTTACTTTGGGTGGATTTAGGAGGAGTTATGTGGAGGAATGATTAATAAACTTATTAATAAAATGTTTAAAATTGGGACAATCAGGGGGTTTAATTTGATCACAGTATATCACATATATGGAAATGTCAAAATGGATTACTGTGTGTCAGTACATAATGAATTACTTTATATAAGTTGTATATACACAAAGAGCAGTGCTTGGCACATGCTGTGGACTTAATAGACCTCTCCTGCTGTTACAAACAATGAGTGTCCCACCTGCAAAATACACGTTTGCTCCAGGAGAAATGAGCACAGAGTATTGCAAATTAGAAGGTCATGAAAATGTCGGGAAATTTGGGAGCTAAAAGTCTTGCCTTCATTTCCCAGTTCCACAGTCCCTTGAATTTTTGCTGCTTCTGTCTCCATTCCCCCAATGTATACTGGCAAAACTTAATCATCGTGTCGCACCCAATGGCTTTGACGTCTCATCTTTTAGAGGGTACGTGACTTCCAGAGCCAAGTGCTCTCAGAGGAGGAAGAGGGTTTCTGTGCGTGCCCCAGAGTCTCTTTGTGACAGGCAGGGGTTACCTACTTCACTGGGACACTTCCTTTACCAAGTGGCAGTGGCTTTATTTCTAGGTTGACATTGGGGTGGGGACCTTAAAAGTGAACACATTCAGTGTGAAGCCTTGCCTGCCTTCTCTGACATCTTGCGTTCTCTGGTGCATAAACCTTGCTACAAAAGGTCCTGGTCCAGCCAACACTTTGAGAGGGCTATTGTTTTCCTTGGTGGGGCTATGCTCTTTGCCTCCACAGCATAAAGACCCTATTTCCTGGTGGGTAATGTTTTCCCTTCCCTATGCCTTGTTCCCATTTCCCTGCTGGCTCGCTTGCTTCTTTGGGCTCACTGCCGTGTTTGGCGGTTTTAAGCAAGAGCTCTGACAGATGCCAGAAGGTGAGCGGAAGGACTGAATGGATGCAATCACTGGGCAAACAGACTCTGATGGATGAGCCTTCTGCCCAGGGAGTTTGGGTCAGGAGAGCCCAGCTGATAAGTTTTTCCAGAACTGAGTAATTCAGAAACAATGTCAGGACAACCTTACCTCTTTTTGTTTTGTTTTTGTTTTTGGTATTGATTAACTGCTGCACATCTAGCTAAACACAGACTTGAACACAGACAGCATTAATTGCTTTAGAAATAACCAGCGTGTGTAAGCAAGGAAGAAGTCTTTAGAGGCCTCTATCCAAATATTTTCTTTCTTCTAAGTCTTGGAAAAGCACAATATAACCATTTCTTCTTCCAAATGATCTCATAGTTATTTATTGAGGAGAAATACCAAATGCTTACTATTATTTGATAGACGCTTGTTCTGGCTTGATACGTGTCTGCATCAGTTTCCTCGGGACTAAGGGACACAGGGACAAAGCTGCATCCTAAGTGTTGCACTGGTGTCAGAGCAATTCCTGTGCAGAAAGGGGCATTGCAGCCTTCTTTATTCCCCCCCTTCCCAGATGTCCTTGAGTCCTTGAGACGGATGTGAGTGGAGTTTTTCAGCCCTCATGCAAAACAACCATCTAAACATAACAGATGACATCAGCTTGGGCTTTTCAATTCCTGGATGGCAGCGGCGTGTTAATCCAGCCGTCATCCTGGATTTCATAAACTAAAACAAGAGAGGCTGGCAGGAGCTCAGCGCTGCCGCTGGGTTGAGGAAATTGATGACGGGGGAAGCATGCGGGCAACACAGTGTATAAAACTCATAAACGTGTAGGCAGAAGCTCAGCTACTACTTTGGACGGCTGCTTCCCGCCAGCAAAGACCACGACAGCAGGGAGCTGAGCCGGAGCCTGCTGGGAGACATGAAGAGCCTCTTACTGCTGACCACATTCTTCCTACCTGTGCACCTGGCTATGGCCTGGAGCGCCAAGTATGCAGTGGATTGCCCAGAACACTGTGACAATAGTGAATGCAGAGGCAGCCTGCGTTGCAAGAGGACAGTGCTGGATGACTGTGGCTGCTGTCATGTGTGTGCAGCCGGACCCGGAGAAACCCTGCTACCGCACCGTCTCAGGCATGGATGGCGTCAAGTGTGGTCCGGGGCTGAAGTGTCACTTTTACAGTGAAGAGGATGATTTTGGTGACGAGTTTGGTATCTGCAAAGGTAAAGAGCAACCCCTTGCTTCCCACTGCGCAGGGCTCCCCGAGGGGCATTTTGTCTGCTTGGGAGGTACAGGTCCTCCTCTTTCCTCCTCTGAACTACCAGGGAGGATGCGCAGATGCGGGAGGTGTGTTTGGTAGAGAGAAGCTTAGCTGCAGAAAGGTTTGGGATGCAGTGGGCAGGAATCACAGCAGGGGCTGCAACATTCCACCCGCACTCAGATCCGAGAAAGTTGCAGAGGTCGCTTGTGCGGTTTCCTTTTCTGGAAGCCTTTAGAAACTTGGCAGGTAGTCTGTTTCAGATGGTTTAGGTGTCCTTTCTTCCCAAGCGGTTGATTACAGAGGTCCTCCAGAGATAACCTCTTAGAGTGGTTTCTAGCCCCAGATTTCACCAGCCTTTGATCTGGGAAAGAGTTCCCAGGGAGGAGTGCCCCTCTCGAGCTCAAATATTTCTGTTGAACACTAACACGGGCTAAAGTCAGCCAACGAAATAACTCAGGTTCATGCAAGAGGGTCCCCTGAAGAACAAAATAAACCTAATTTTACTTGAAAAAAAAAATCTTCAGTTAGCCAGAGAACAGCAGATGTTGTAAGACTAGCAGAAATAATAGAAGTCTATTAAAAGGAGCTGTTTTATAGATTTAAAAAATAAAATGATAATCAAGACAGGGACCATAACTAAATGACTCATTGATGTATCTGTGGAACTTATCTTCAAACTTAGTGAAGAAATTGATATTTGTGAATATCACAAATAAGTGCTAATAAATACCACAAAAAAGTGGTCATTAAAAAGTCTCCCATACATACATGCCATATAATCTCATCATTACATTCTATTGTGATTAAAAGACAATGCAGTTTATATAACACAAAGAAGCCACCCAAATCAGAAAAGAAGTTCTGAGGAATTTCTACATAACTCATATTCTATGTGCTTAATATAATTCCATCTTCCCCTGAATGGCCATCACCCAGAACTGAGACAATGTCATTAGTTCTCATTTTAGAGAATAGCTTATAAATTGACCATCTTTTTTGTCTGTAAAACCAATGGAAGCCTTGGAAAGAAATTCCAGAAAAACCATGGAGATTTTTATTCTTTGCTTACATTATTTTTGGTTAAGACTGACAAGAGGTGAGCTGCTGAGGAAATACTTTATTTTGGTGAGCATACATATACACATTTCTTTCAACCGAATAGGCTCTGTATTTTGTGGCTATTACAGGGCTTATCTGCCAAGAAAGCAGCACCTCACATAAGGAAATTGGGGAGGAGGTGTTTAACCCAGTCCTGTCTATGATATAGCCAGTATATGTGTGTGTGTAGGGGGGAACTGCTTTTCCTTTGGCATGGAAACACCTTTGGAATTGCGGTTATGAATGGACAGTGACATGGGGTAAAGAATCCAGCTCTGGGGCACAGGTTAGTGAACTATGCCTGCCATTAACAATCTATTTTGAATTGCTCTTTCTGGCATCCTCTGCATTGCTGGTGAGTTCAGTTTCCAATTTTTTTAAAAAATGCTTGGAATAATAGAGTGTGTGGGGTGTTATCCATTTCGGCAGGTGAATTCCAGATTTTTTGTCTTGTTTTGGTCAGCATTTAGATGCTTGGCCCCAAGTTGCTGGCTATCTATTGGGAAGTCAGCATTTATTTATAGAATGTTTACTATCTGATTGGCACACGGCACACCGGGGGGCCACCCTGGACCTGGAACTGGGAAGGGGGTTAAGGTTTTCATTTTCAGTATTGCTGAAGACAGTCACATCCTTACCCTGTGATTTTCTGCCAGAAGAGTTTTCCAGGTCTTTCTTAGGGACTTTCTTCCCAGGGTGACGGGGTGTATAGCGGCAGAGCGCTCCATCTTTTGAGCAACAGGGAAAGAACAGTGTTTCCTGCTTCAAGACCTATTTATGCACATCCACCTTGATCATGAGGCACTGCTGGGCGGCAGAACACCAGCGCCTTGTCTTTATGCCCGAGCGATTGTACATCAGCAAGGACATCTCCATGCTGAAGGAATACAGCCTACGAAGGTCCCCAACCTTCCTAATGCTTGGATGCTTTACTACAGTTCCTCGTGCTGCGCCGACCCCCAGCTGTAGAAAGTATATTCATTGCTTCATAACTGTAGTTTTGCTACTGTTATGAATTATAATGCAAATATTTTTGGAAATGGAGGTTTGCCAAAGTGGCCGTGACCCACGGGTTGAGAGCGAGTGTTGTATCTGGATGTTGTTGAGTTAACTCCTGAGATACTGTTATACCACAAACCCTGCTCTTTTAATGAGACAGACATCTTTATTTTGTTGTAGCATTTCTCAGTCTAAGTATTATACACTGAAAGCTTCTCGTACTTGGTAGGTGTGTGAGTCCTCGGGCATGTGAAGCCAAGTTTTCTTGCTCACTTAGCATCTTATCTTTTCTGAGAGCTTGATTAGTGAATCCCTCTTAAGAGCTGGGGGGGGGGGGGGGAGAGCTGGTGGAGGCCTAGTGCTGCCCCGAGAGATAAGGAGCTTTGTAAGTGTGGGAGCAGACTGGAACTGGGTATTTTACAGTCAGAGGGCCTCTTAGCCCTGAAAAACAGTAAACTGTCAACCACTGTAGATTAAAGACACACAGCTACCAAACTATTTGAGGAGGTAATGCTTATGTCTCTTTAATTTCCCATCTTCACTGAGCTGTGATCAAGATAACCTGTGATCAAGATAACCTGTTATCTACCCAGGAAACAAAAAGAATTAAGGGTGTGGTTGGCAAGAAGCCCAGTGGGTAAAGGCACCTGCTGTCAATCATGAACACCCAAGTGTGAGCCTCATGGCCCACACGCAAGGAGAGAACCAACTCAAGTTGTGCTGTGACTTCCACACATGCGCCACACACACACACACACACACACACACACACACACACGAGCATTCATGTACACACACAGACATGCATATGCACATGCACACACAAACACAAGAGCACATAAACACATGCATGTACACATGCCTACACTCACACTCTCTGAATAAACAAGCAGGTAAAGAAAGTGGTTCAGAAGTCTAGCATAAGGCCATTGGTTACACGTTGTTAACTTAGGCTTTGCATCAGGAACTTAAGCCGGAGGCAGGTGTTATCTGGCCTTACCCTGTGCTTTCACATTTATGACCTCAATTTTCAAACTCTGGGGCTTTTGAGGAGTGATTTGCTTTTATCAGGGCTGGGAGGGAGGAGTCTCATGCTTAACAAGCAGTGGTCTCTCTAAGCCCCACTCTGCCTGCAGACTGTCCCTATGGCACTTTTGGGATGGAGTGCAAAGAGATTTGCAACTGCCAGTCGGGCATATGTGACAGGGTGACCGGGAGATGTCTGGAGTTTCCCTTCTTCCAGCATGCAGCAGCCAAGTCGCCCAGCAGGACTGCCGCCTCGCACACAGGTAAGTGGTGGCCTTAATCTCAGTTCAAACGGATGGGAAAACCAGTAAATGTGGTGTCTATCTGAATGAGCTTGTTTCTTTGTTTCCCTTGGGGGAGAGATGGGCAGTGGTTGAGTTTGGTGGCTGTTGCTATTTTCAAGACAAATCTCATTGACAATTCTGAGGTTGCTAGGGTTTCTCATAAAGTTTATTACACTTTAATGAATTAACGAAGACAAATCTTCCATAAAAAGCAACCAAGACGTGCGAAGTTCTTGGAACTCGTTGACGATGTTTTTATAGACTCGCTAGACAAAACGATTTCCCTCCCAACTCCACAGAGAAAGAAGGCAGTGAGGTAGTTGTTGGATCCGCTTTAAGAGTTACGAGAAACGATACAGAACATACCCCTCCTCTCCCTCCCTCCCCTCTTCCTTCATCAAGTGGAAGCAATACAATGGAAAAATTGTGTTTCCATGGATTTTGGAGCTGGTAGAAATGAATCCCCGTGTGAGACCCTGGGAATAGTAGAACGGGAGCAATGCTTAGGTGCTGCTGTGAGAAGCTGCGCGGCCTCGAGCCGTGCACAGCTGTGAGGTGGTGCTAGGCGTGCTCATGTAACATGACTATACCAAATGAAATCGATACGTGTAATGACTTCTGTCATTAGAGCTTATTCTGCCAGTGAACAGAATGAATGGTAATGATGATGTGTTATATGTTTCAAAACTGTTAAAAGACTAGATTTAAAATATGAAAAACTGTAAGTATTGAGGTGATGGATATGTTAATTTCATTAATCTAATCACTTTACAATCAAATTATATCCACGCTTAAAAGTTAATTAAAACCCCTGCACTCTTGGGGCTGGGGAGATGGCTTAGTGGCTAACAGACTGCATTGCTCTTCCAGAGGTCCTAAGTTCGATCCCTAGCATCCACACCAGGCAGTTTATAACCGCCTGTAACTTCAGCTTCAGAGCAGTCTCTTGCTTCTACGGTAAAATACTCACACACTGTTCCATTCATAGCTAAATAAAATTAAAAGGCAAGGTTCATGACATACAGTTATTAGAGGCATTTGGAGAGAAAGAGCCTTCACTGGTAAGCCCTCAAGATTTAGCTACAACAACTACTCATTAATCAATACACTCTACCTCCTCCAGATAGAACATAGTCACTCAGATCAATTTGATTTAGGTTGTGTTTCTGGCCCTTTGCCATTGAAATTAACTAAAGTGTGAAATTCAGCAAATGTGCTAATTTCTCCTGTTACCGTCTTCAGATATTGTGCTTTTTAAGTCAACTGGCAGTTTTGAGTATGACTCTGGTCTTGTGTGTTCAATCTTAACTTATTAGATGAATATCTTTGTGGACAATAATCTGGAGGCTAAGACAACAGATGAAATCATGTGACTTATCTTTGTAGTCTTTGGCAAAGCAAAAAATGGGGGCTTAAGACTTGACTAGTTGTTTATATGGTTTTCATATAACACTGGAAGACAAAACCCATTAGGGTCCTGAGCATATCTAGTATTACATAACCATGGCCTCCATCTAGTTCCAGAACCTTTTGATTAGCACAGTACTCACTGCCCGACGCCTCCCCCCATTCTCCCAGTCCCTGGAATCTATCAATGGAGACGACCAAGCTGTCTCTCGGGTCTGGAAATTCTTCAAAGGAGCTGTTTACAGAACAGATTTGAGATCTATTTTCTCTGTTTCCCTAGCCATCTCAAGCATTTTTAGCTTCTTTTATCTTTTCTTTTTCTTTTTAAACATTAAGTCAGATACCAAATTCTTGGCTACTATATAGAAGTCTTATAAAGTTATTCTGCCACTGGATGTTCACTATATATTAAGTTACACACACAACAATATTTCTAATCAAAACTAGGTATGGAGATTCCAACTAGAAACATAAAATAAAATCAGTTTGTTTTTTTTTCTTTTTGTATTGGTGTTATTAAAAAGACATTTACTCAAGTAATCTTTGTCAACCTCAGGTTCAAGAGGGGATGAAGAATGTCTGAAAAGTATAAACTGGCTGCCCTGTTTGGCTGTGCCTTGTCTACATGGGATTTGCCTGTGTGTGTCTTGGAGTCCGCAGGGGAAACACGGCCCCCTAGTTCTGCCAAAGGCTTCACACATTACCACCGCACACACCCATCTGAGCCCACCACTTGAGAGCAGACGAATTGTCTCAGGTCCACCAATTACATGGGGTCTTCTTCAACTTGCTACCTGCTGATGGCAGGTGGAGTCACTGATCCTACCTGCCTCCGTTTTAAGTCTTTATTCTTTTTTGGCAGTCAGTGCCCAATAATAGGAATTAACGAGTCCCATTTTTTAATGAGTGGGTGAGGCCTAAGAATGCTCTATACCCGTTTGTTTGTCAGGACACACTAATCTTTCACCATTCTATTCTAGAACCTACCCTGTGGACACAAGCATGTCTCACTCCTCTTAGAAGCACAATAGTTCCCTTTAGAAAATTCTAAACCTTATAAACCTTTCTTGCATAAAGAACAGAAGGATAGATGCCTTCCAGAGTTATACCAAAAAGTGAAATCATTTTTATGCCAGTGAATATAAAAATCTTTTTTTCTTATACATTCCTTTAAAATTTTTTAAATTTATTTTTTACATTACAATCCCGGTTCCCCCTCCCTCCTCTCTTCCTGTTCCCCCCACTCCCTCCCACCTCCCAATTGCTCCTCAGAGAGGGAAAGGCCTCCTCTAGGAAGCCTACTAAGTCTGTCCCATAATGTCGTTGAGGCAGGACCAAGGCGCCTCTCCACCCCCACACCCCTGTGTCTAGGCTGAGTAAGGTGTCTCTCCATACAGAATGGGCTCCACAGAGTCAGTTTGTGAATTGGTGTTAGATCTTGGACCCATTGCCAATGGCCTCATATATTGTCCCAGTCACATAAAAGTCTTTTTAAGAGATCAATTTGTGCAGCATTTGGTCATTCACTGGGCATGTATTGAGCATCTATCATGTTCCAAGCATTGCTATCCATGTTGGGGGTACGGGTGAACAAGTGGAGGAAACAGCAAGTGAAAGAAAGCCCTGCTTTTATTAAGCTGGAATTCTAGGAACAGAGAGAGATAACGCCAGGGAGAGAAGAGCTACATGCATACAGAGGATGGGTGATGGTAGGTATAGAGAGAAATGTTGCAAAGGGCATTGTCTTCACTGGAAGAGCAGTTCAGAGCTGTTAAGTAGAGTTAGCAGAGAATCTTGAATCACCTTATTTTAAATTTCATTAAAAGACAAAACCAAAATAAAGCAAACCCATGCTTGGCCTTTAACTTATAGATGTCTGGACATGACTTGTGTGCCCCTCTACTTTCAGAGCGTGACGCGGCGTCTGGGGATGGCAATGCTGTGAGAGAAGAGATCGCTGAAGGCAACGTCGCTCGGCCGTCTGTAATGAAATGGTTAAATCCACGCTGATCCGGGCTCCACTTCAATGACCAACACTCAACCAACATTTTAAGAGCTGTCTAGAGCAGAGACTATGGACATGTACTTGATGGAGATCAAGAGTGATTGAGAGAGGATCCAAAAAAAAAAAAAAAAAAAATATAGGCGATATTCAACCCATAAAACAATATGACTGAATACTTTTAGATATATGTTAAATCTTTAAATGCATATAGATCTGTTAAATGTGCGTGTGAGTGTGTGGGAGATGTCACCAAGGGGCTAAACGTGCAATTGAGATGGTCTTATGGTTAATGAGTAATCTGATCAAAGCTGGAGAAACCATGTGTCCTTTGACTTGGGTATACATTCTTGTTGAATGTACAGGTTGAAGAAAGAAGATGAGGTAGCAGAAGTTGGGGTTAATACCATTTAGTTCTTCCTTGTGGCAGCTTAAAATTTATTATTTTGTTTTAATCTGGGGAAACAAGACCAGAAAAGCCTTGAAGGAAGTAAGATATTGGAAGCTGGTGGGAGCAGCTGCCATGCATGGAAATGTTGTTATTACGCTGCCTGCACCTCATGGAGGTGGGAGGTAAGATGGGGGGGGACCGGACAGAGGATGAATATATACTCCCACTACTGGCTTAAGCGCTGTGGGCCTTGAGAGATCTAGGAAGCAGTCTGCCTCCTGAGGGACAGAACAGGGCGAAGGTGATTATTTATGTATTTTTTTTATAAACAAATCTGTTAGTTTAAATATTTCTCCAACACCCATACTTCTCCCAAATGTTAGAGAAATGACCCTAATGTTGTTTAAAATGATTAGGGGGGAAAGTATATAACATATATGGTTCTCAAATACCCATATATGGAAAACTTGTTACTAATGATTTAATTAATATTAATGAACACGTAGTTAATATAGGCTTATAAAATATTGAAAAGCTAATGCTGCGTCTTGGGTGAAATTTGAATTTAAATCAGAAGATAACTTTAGACAGTTTTGGAAAGGAGAGTTAGTCTTTGTGAGGGAAAGTATTGATTTTAAGATATTGTTTATTTTCACTTTTTTTAATCCTTTCACACTTGGTAGATGAATGGGTCTGGGTTTATATACAGGAGGACCTTCGCACAAAAAGGGCTGTAGCACTAGGTGATGCTGGGAAATATTTGCAAAAGTATTTTATTTGCCGTGAAGATCTTATTTAAGAATTATTTCATTATTTACTTATATTTTATTCTCAAAGTTCGCCAACAGAGTTGTGAATGTATTGAAGATCCTTGAATGTAAGCAGAATCAGCTGTTGGGTTCTTTTATTTGTTGAAGAGCAACTGATTATTGTTCAATAAAAATGGCACAGCTGTTCCATATCAACTGGTTTCCTTTCAAATTTTACTCAACTAATATGAGAGCTAATTCACATCAGAGCCCTTCAATTGAATTTTATACCACAGATTCGTTTCTCCCATCAACATGGTGCAGGCAGAGCATTTCTGTATCCAGAAATGTGGGTCCCTATTTGCATCCATTTTCCTGAGATTTACTTACTTTTTCCTCCGCCTCCTTCCTTCTCTCTGTTTCTATCTTTGTCTCTGTGTCTCTGCCTCTCTTTCTAAACCACGTTTTGGAATGTTAAGTGTAGAGTTAAGGCTTGGAACATTGGTAGCTGGGTTGCTAAGTGATGGCTTTTTCACTGTCACTCAAATACTGAACTCAGCACGTACCTTGTTTTACTTTTTTGAGGTTAGAAAAAATTCCACTGAACAGCCTCTATTCCCAATTCCAGGGAGAAATTCTAATAACTGTCTCACTCTATTGTTAACTAACTGCCTGGTGGTTATAGATCTTCTAACACCACCCCATTATCTCAGTTTATTCGTCTCCTTGTGTTCTTACTCATAATCAATGTTAGCATCTAAGTTTCATTTATTTCCTAACATTTTTGAAAGTAGATATACCTTTTAAGATGAGAACAACGGTAGATCTTTCAGCACCCCTGGAAGAAGAGAGAAACCTCCACATTGAAACATGCAAGGACCACACCCCAGAATGGCAGATGTAACTCAGCCTTGTAGACAAATTACAGAACCATTGAAATGAATTGATACAACATTAGGGAAATAGCATCTGTGCATTAAAAAAAACTCAACTTATTTGAGTTTGCTTTAGGTACTAGAAATTAGATGTGAGTGAGATACAAAGTTATATTTTAAAAGGGTATTTGCATTCTTACTGTTTTAATAATATAAACCACTGAACATCTACACTATCACCTCTGTCAACCAAGTTTCAAGGTGTCCCCTGAGGGAGTGAAGTGGCTTGAAGTCCAAGCCTCTGGTTCAGTTCTCCTTGAGGGGAAGAGCGAGACTGGGCAGGCCTGGCCTTTGTTTCCGAGTCTGCAGTAACCTGCAGTGTGACCATAGCAAATAAAATCAAGTAAGAGTGGACTTGTCAGCTGGCATTGGCGCACGTCCTTAATCCCAGCACTCGGGAGGCAGAGGCAGGCAGATGTCACAATTCAATGGGCCATTCTTAGATGCACTAAGGAAAAAAGAAAACGACATACATCAGTGGTATCTGATAAGAGAAAAATTAACTTGATTAAAAAATATATATTTCTGCAATGGATAGATGAATAAATAGACCAATAAATGGTAGATGTGGAGGGATGTCAATGGGTAGATGGACAGATGGAAGCCTGGAAGGATGGGTTAGGTGGAGGGTGGCTTCGTGGGTAGGTGGATGGATTCAAGGATCAAGTAACAGGTCTTCTGTTCCTACAGGGCAGTAGCTCTTAAGAGCCACCCCCCTCCGTGCATACACACCTCATCTGTTAGTGCTGGGCCTATTGGTGTGCAATGTGATTGCAAAAACCAGAAGCCTTAAAACCAGAAATTTTGATGAATTGGACATGTATGGTTTCTGTGATGGCACAGATGAACACACACACACACACACACACACACACACACACACACAGAGAGAGAGAGAGAGAGAGAGAGAGAGAGAGAGAGAGAGAGAGAGAACATCACTAGGCAAGCAATAATTTTAGGACAACTCTGATGATAGCCTGACTCGACTGTCATTTCTGGTAAGAGGCAATTTGGAAGGATGCTTCTGTTCCTACCCTGTTTTATTCTTCCTTTTGGAGGGATATTTAGATACAGGTGGAGGATCTACAAAGGCAACGCCACAGCGTATAGATGCTTCCTAACACCTTACTTCAAAAGTAATGGCTCTAGAATGGCATCTCTAGAATCTTCTGGAACCTTCAGGAGATCCCATGTTGCTGACTCAGTAGGTTTTGAGGAGGGGGCCAAGAATGTTCCATTTGAATCACTCCCAGTAAATTCAAGATTCTAGAAACCAGACTTTGAGAACCATTGATACAGGAGCATTTAGATGTCTAGAAATGAAATAAGCTAGCCAATCATGGTTAGTCTCACAAAGAAATGGTCGCTGCATTTTCATGTGTGTGTGTGATTTAAATTAGAAACAATCTTATTTCACATATCAGTCCCAGTTCCCTCTCCCTCCCACCTTCCCATGCCCCTCACCAACCCCTTCCTCATCCCACCCCCATCCACTCCCCAAAGTCTGTCACACCATTTGGGGCAGGGCCTAGGCCCTCCCCTGTGACTTTAGGCTGAAAGAGTTTCCCTCCATAGGGAATGGACTCCCAAAGTCCATTCATGTTCTAGGAATTAATACTGGTTCCACCACAAGAGGCCCCATAGACTGCCCAGGCCTCCTATCTGACATCCATATTCAGGGGGGTTTATTTTGGTCCAATATGGTTCCCCAACTGTCAGTCTGGGGTCTATGAGCTCCCACTTGTTCAGGTCAGCTGTTTCTGTGGGTTTCCCCAGCATGGTCTTGACCCCTTTGCTCATCCCTCCTTCCTCTCTACAACTGGATTCCAGGAGTTTGGCTCAGTGTTTAGCTGTGAATCTCTGCTTCTGTTTCCATCAGCTACTGGATGAAGGATCTAGGATAGCACATAAGGTGGTTATCAATCTCATTATCAGAGAAGGTGGCCTCTCCACTATTGCTCAGATTGTTAGTTGGGGTCATCCTTGTGGATCTCTGGACATTTCCCTAGTGCCAGATTTCTCTTTAAACCTATGAGGGATCAGGAAAATGAATTGGGGGATGAATAGAGAGAACAAGAAAAGAGATACCTTAATAGAGGTAGGTAGCCATTGTAGGCAGCTGCATTTTCTAAGCAGTTGTTATACCTCAGTTTTATTTTGTTTCTTTTTCAGGGCAGGATCTCACTGTGTAACTCTGGCCATCCTGGACTCAGACTCACAGAGATCCTCCTGCCTCTGCCTCCCAACTGCTCTGACTAAAACTGTGAACCCCTATTCTTGGCAAGGTATACCTAATTTTAAAACATGGGTAATTTTTTTTTTGGCTACTTAAAAAGAGTGGAAATTATCTAAATAATTTTATACTCTGGGTGTTGGCTGTCATGGTATATGCAATCCCAGCACCAAAGAGGCTGAGGCAGGAGGATGTCTAGTTTGAGGCACTGTCTTATAAGTAAACAAGCAATTAAAAAAAAAAATCCTTGGGGACTTTGTAAGGACAGGTAGGAGAATATAAAAGGAGAAGGGAGGTGGAAGACACGGATACTCAGGAAGGTACAAGATGACGTGTTCTTACGGAAAGGAAGACATTCGAGAAGGTCAGTCACGTCATGTGTCACCCAGAGACACAGCTGAGCTGGAGCGCCTCAGGCGTTCATGGAGGGAGGGGAGGGGATGGAGGCCTGTCGGAATGGTGTGAAAACTGTATGACAGGTGAGCACTTTTTCCAGAGGGCTGGCAATGTGTGTGCGGGATCAGCCATGAGAAACGATGATAAAGATAGATGCTGACTGACTGTGTGAGCTCTGGGTGGCAGGAAGACCAGAGCTCGGGGACTTCAGTGAGCGTCACCTGTTGCACCTGATTATAGTTACAGTCTGATTGTAGCACCTGGAAGGCTAAGTCAGGAGGCTTGTCATGAGTTTGAGGTCAGTGTGGGCTACACAGTAAGACTTTATCTCAAGCAACCACGTGTGCGAGCAAGCAAGCAAAGAGCAAGAAGCCAAAAGGGGACCGTCATTATGGATTTGTCACCGTGTCATGTCACCACGCCATACCTAATTTTGTTTTGCAAAAATATATGCGTGGATCAGTCAAGAGATCAGCGACATTTATTTTGTTCTTTGTATCTTTATGTATTTTCTAAAATAAATTCTAGAGGGAGTTTTTTTTTTTTAAGTTGGGAAAAAGACTAAGGTAATCTCTACCTTTGGTTATTAAGAATATGATCCTTTAAGAATTTTGAGAGGTATTTTATCACCTGTGAAAACAGAGCTTCAATCCGAGTGCATGGAGGTGTTCACATGCTCTGTAGCTCTCCGCTGGAGCTGTTGCTGTCTCACCAGGGAAGGCTCGGCAACTGGCTGCGTTTTTCAGACGGCAGCTCATTTTCTGCACCTGTGCTATCTGCTTCAAGCAGGTGGCTCAGGCCACCAGGGTTTTAAAAACCATTTCCTGACATCTGTGGAGTTGGTAAGTATTTCCTGTTTTTGTTGTGTCTAGAGAAAACAGGAATTAACAACTTGGAAGTGCCCATCGAACACTCGTTGTAGGTGACCCCTGCCTGAATGGGCAGTTTTCAGAGTGGGACACTCAGTTTCTTAAAAATCTCCCTAATGATGTCTCTTAAGAGAAGCCACTGATGGAATAATCTGACCATCGACCTGAAAGGAGGAAGAGAAGTTCTATAAGAGGGTGGTGGCACCTAGCAGCGTGCAGAAACTAGCTAGAAACCCAACTGTAAACCCTAGAAACCCAACTGTAAACCCTCCTTAGCGGGAGGGACTGGTGGAGTGTGCAGGCTGTAAGCATCCTGCCTATGGCTCTGAGCTAACTGCACAGTTAACAGCGCATTTTAAAACGATAGTTACCCCCTCAGAGTTCTGCGGGAGGACAAAGGCCTGCACATCAGAGTGAGTCAGGGTGGATCCACGGTGTTACTTGGTAGCCACTGACCTCAGGCAAGCTGTTCCCTTGTCCTCCGTGTCCCCCGAGTGTAGTGCGGGCAATGACTTAAGTCACGGCTGCAATAACCTCTATAGCCTCTGTGTAGCCCACTGACACCCATGGCTGCATCTGTCCTGTCTGCCCTGTGTCAGACTTTCCAGTAGTTGACGGGCGTTTGTGTTATTATCAAAGCCAATGTATTCATTACTGCAAGACTGAAACGTTTAAAGTATCTCACATGTTCCTTTTATGATGAATAGAAAACCAACTTCAGGGCAAAATTAAAGCTATTCATTAAAGGTTAATAGCGCTGAGTTGAAATTCAGTTAACATCATTAGAAACTCTCACAATCCTACAAAGAAGTGACTATTTTTAAAGGCAAATAATAGTGCTTTACTTAGGGCGACAAACAATTATTAGCATATGACTCTGAAAACAAAACCCCAGAAAGGCACAATGAATGCTTATGCAAAGGAGCCCTGCAGATGTGGCACAGGTCCCTGAGGGCTATTTTTAGTTTTCTATTCCTGCCTTTTATTTCAGAGCCTGGCTGGCTTCCTTTGTAGCTTCCCCTTAGCTAATTCAGAGGGTTCTTCCTTATATAATGCCTTTGGAGCTCCGGGTAGAAAAGTCCCAGCTCTTAAAGGAAACCCAAGAATGCCGGCCGGCTCAGGGAATTCTCCGCACTCTTGGCAACAGTGAAGTTCTTGGTTTAACTCCCCTCACCTTGGTTTACTTTCTAGTTATTTAATACACAAGAACTACTGTGTGGATCTGAGATTACCGAGAGCCTTTTTCTGGTTTCTTTTTCATGACTAACAGGAGCGATTTGAAAATGAGCCCTGTTTTCAGTCGGTTTCTAGAAACACGGGTGATTTTAAAAATGAGAATCCAGGGAGTCTAAAGCGATTTAACCCTTTATCTATGAATCAGGTGACCTCAGCGGAGGAGCGTTCACTGTGCATACAACAGTTCAGAGAGATGGTATAATCAGTGTTGGTCCCTGACCCTACTGCTGAGTAGGTGGGACAAACCGGATGGAAACTCAAGAGAACGAAACTTGTTTTTATGGTTCTTTGGTTGCAAGTAAAGGAGGAGGAAATAAATAAATAGAGAAGGAAAGGAAGGAAGGAAAGGAAGAAGAAAGAAAAAGATAAGGAGGGACAGAGGAAGGAAGGAGGAAAGAAAGGAAAGGAAAATCCTGACTTCTACCAACTTCAACAAAAACATAAGTTATTGGTAGGCTGTGGGATGCCTCACAAAATGGAAAACCCACCCACTGAAAGGAGCTGGCTTGGAAAACCAGAGTTGCATGGAAGAGGGAGGGGCAGAGGGTGCCCATCCACACTACTCTGTATCCCGTCTTTCTGATACCCCTGGGAAGGTAGCCTCAAGTGGCCCATCCTAGGGCCCGGCTTCACTGCGACAAAGATTCTTCCTTGGGGTTAAACTCAGTTCGGAATGTGTGCAAAGCCACCAAGAGTTCTCTCTGCCAATTGAGAAAGAAGGGTGTGGAGGAAGGCTGAGTTAGGACGGGTTAACTTGATGCCTTCCCTAAGGAGAATGTCAGTGAATGATATAGGGGACCTAAGATGTGTCACTTAGCAGTGGTGGTGACTGAAATTCAAAATTCAGGACAAGTATGAGTTTTTAAATTTGCCTTTACTGCACTTTCTGACTTGATCCTGAAAACAGGTGGGAAAAGAGAGGCTAGAAAGTGTTCCGCAGTCCGTGTGTGTGTGTGTGTGTGTGTATGTGTGTGAGAGAGTGTGTGTGTGAGAGAGTGTGTGTGTGTGAGTGTATGTGTGTGTGTCTCTGTGTGTGTATGTGTGTGTCCATGTGTGTGTGTGTGTGAATGTATGTGTGTGAGAGTGTGTGTGTGTCCGTGTGTGTGAGTGTGTGTGTGTGAGAGTGTATGTGTGTGTGTCTCTGTGTGTGTATGTGTGTGTCCATGTGTGTGTGTGTGAGTGTATGTGTGTGAGAGTGTGTGTGTGTCCGTGTGTGTGAGTGTGTGTGTGTCCGTGTGTGTGAGTGTGTGTGTCTCTGTGTGTGTATGTGTGTGTGAGTGTATGAGTGTGTATATGTGTCCCTGTGTGTGTGAGTGTGTGTGTCTGCATGTGTCTGTGTGTCTCCGTGTGTGTATGTGTGAGTGTGTGTGTATATGTGTGTGTATGTGTGTGTCCGTGTGTGTGAGTGTGTGTGTCCCTGTGTGTGTGAGTGTGTGTGTCTCTGTGTGTGTGTGTGTGTCCCCGTGAGTGTGTGTGTCTGCATGTGTCTGTGTGTCTCCGTGTGTGTATGTGTGAGTGTGTGTGTATATGTGTGTGTATGTGTGTGTCCGTGTGTGTGAGTGTGTGTGTGTGTCCCCATGTATGTGTCCGTGTGTGTGAGTGAGTGTGTGTGTCTCTGTGTGTGTGTCCCCGTGTGTGTGTGTGTGTGTGTGTGTGTGTGTCTGTGTGTGTCTGTGTGTTCTTTCCCCTGAGTACATACTCAGCTGCCTCCCTAGGCACTCTGTGGCTCTGTGTGTTTTTAAGTGAGGAGAGAAAATGAGCAGGCAGAACCGCATTTCCTGGGGAAGAACCCGGGTCAGGGCATCAGGCAAATCTTCCCCGACCATGTTGTTTACTGGTCAAGGCTCTGGAATGCTGAAACTATGGGACTCTCTTCTTGCGGAAGGGTTTATTTGTGGCTTTTGGAACGACACACCTTCGGTGTGATGGAGGGAACTCCGCTCATGCTGTGGGAAAAGTTTTTCCCTTGATGACTAGAAAACATGGGCTTGTTATTCTGAGAAAGGAGAGCACATCCTCATTCCACACAAACAATGTCACACAGACCTGGAGTCGGGCCAAGGTTTTCTATGAATAGAACACAGAGAGAAGAGCCCTGGACTCTCTTCCCATTTGCTAAGCAATCCTGGAAGCCGTAGCCCAGGAAAGGAAATGGTTTACCTGCCCCTAGGAGGTGTGGATGGAGATTCTCTGATGTCCTCCAGCACAATATTGGGCCAGACTCTTGGCTTAGCATAGCAGGAAGTCACATGTCAAGGGGATGCTGACACCTGTTATCAGAGATGCATCCCTTCTTCACAGGAGAGGCATTCTGTGACCTCAAAGGATCCCTGAGACCATGATGGTACTGGCTCCTACATATGTTAGTGTTCTTTCCTATATATACATATGGTAGCGTTTAGTTTATAAATTAGGCATACTGAGAAACCAGCAACTAGTAATGATTAGTAAAATAGGATGGTTGTAACAAAGCATTGCGGTGCCGAACTCCTTCACTTTGGGGCCATTACTAAGTAAAATTAGGGTTGTTTAAATGTGACAGTCTGGCCACTGAGTGATTGCTGGGCAGGTAGCACACAGCAGGGATGATTTACATCCTGAACAGGACGGGGTTTTGGTGGTTTTACGTTTGGTCACAGCGCTTAGAATAACACACCCTTTAAAAGGTATGAATTGTTTCTTTCTGGAATTTTCCGTTTAATATTTTCAGGGCATGGATGGCTGTAAGTAAAGGGATGGGTAATAAAAGCGTAGGGAAGGAAGGGTGGCTGTGCACAGGGCGGCCTTCTGGTTTGGGCTGCGCTGTGTTTTGTGGACATGAGCTTGGATTTATTGATTGCAAAGCAGGGAGACCCACATAACGACACAGCAGTTATGGCTGGCTGGCTGGCTAGGGAGGCGTTGTAAAGACACAGAAGGCTGGGTACAATATGTATATGACTGTGTGTGCGTGTGCGTGCGTGCGTGCATGCGTGCGTGCGTGCGTGCGTGCGCGCGCGC
The DNA here is from genome assembly GCF_943737965.1 of Phodopus roborovskii. Classification (NCBI taxonomy): domain Eukaryota; kingdom Metazoa; phylum Chordata; class Mammalia; order Rodentia; family Cricetidae; genus Phodopus; species Phodopus roborovskii. The sequence continues at coordinate 36,586 of NW_026125026.1, forward strand.
ATGTGCATGTGTGTGTTGGAATGAATGGAACACATGGGTGGGAAGGTTGACACTGAAGGAACTCGTCAGTCAAGACTCTCAGAGGCAGCCATTCACGAGCCTTGTGGTCCTTGGCGGGCTAGGGGACAGATGCCCCCAAGAGTCCTAGCTGCAGAACGAGGGGCTCATGGACAAGAGCACGGTGCTGTAAGAAGCAGAAGGATGGATGCAGATGGATGCAAGGGCCGTGCCTACAGCAGAGAGAAGCAGCTGCTGGGCAGGGGCGGGCCCTGTGTCAGGCGTGGGGTCTGAACTTGCCTCCCTGTGGCTAGGAAGGGTTTTTCTTCCTCTTTAGTCAGGAACCTCTGTCCAAGCCTAGCATTCATGCCTTCCGCGCTTCATTCGCCTGCGTTTCTGTTTCATTTTTATTGGAGCTGGTACCATGTTTGGGCCCAGTTTTACCCTCCGCCACTCCAAACTCAGCAAAGACTCGAGTTGTGCATGGGCTCTGTGATACTTACTCTTGCCAAGTTGACTAGATTTAGGACCACGCCTTTGGGGACATCGCTGAGAGATTGTGAGGACTGTATTAATGACTCGGGGAGACCTGCGCAAACCGTGGGCTGTAGCCTTTAATGACTCGGCCCCAGACTCAATAAAAAGGAGAAAGCAAGCTGAGCACCAATATTTAATCACTTTGCTCCCTGGCTGTGGATGCCACGTGACCAGCGGCCACAAGGTCCTGCTGTCATGATTTTCCTTCCGTGATGAACTGTACCCTTAACCTGTCAGCCGAAATGAATTCCTCTTTCTTGAAGTTACTTTCATTATGTATTATATCACAATGATAAGAAAAGCAGCAGACACTGTATCACAACATTAAGGAAAGTAACCAACAAAGGCTGCGTTCTGGCCAGAAAACCGAGAAATCGCATGTCCCCTAGACTCTTTCCTCCCCAATGGACTTGGGATTTGGCTTTCATTTCTCATTGGTTTCCAAGATTTACAATCTGATTTATTTATTTTGAGTTTGCAAGTCAAGTTCCTTCACACTCTCTTGTGGCTTTGCTGAGGGCTGCCTCTGTTGCGGGCCCTGGTACTGGCTCAACATTGAGCAAGTTTATACTAAAGCTGTCCTGTGCTTGGCAGAGTGTTGACACATCTCAGCCGCAGTCATGGGAGGCAGGGAGCACACTGCTGTGGGAAACATTGACAGGCCCTGCTGGAGAACCATCAGAAGCTGAAAGGTATGGCTATAGTCACACTATGCTGCCCTGCAGGCTCCCACATTCTGTGAAGAGGGCTCACACTTTCGCTGGATCATGGACTGCTGCTGGGACTCTGTCTACTGAAGACAATCTTTCTGTAGGGCTGCCTGCATGAAAACACTAAAGCCTAAAGACCCAGTTTTCCTTGACCCAATTTAGAATGTTCTAGATGGTTCTCCCAATTTTAGAGCTTCCAGCAGGTTGCCCTTTGTGGAGAATGAGCCATGGGGTAGCTTCTCCATCGTTCCTCTCCTCCCGATCCAAATGTGATACAAGGAGAGGACTATCTAGGGGTAAATCACTTGCATGTTCATTTCCGCTTCAAAGGGGTGTGATAGGCAGCTCTCTAGTACTGCGATAAAATGCGTGAGACAATCAACTTAAGGAGAGAAAAATCAGCTTAAAGATAATCAACTTAAAGGTGTGCTTTGTCTGGTATGTGTGCATGCATCTTTGTGTGCAGTTTCTCAATGATTTCAGTCCCTATTGTCCTGGTCTCCATTTTATGACGACGGTGGTCTTGCATACCAGGTCAGGAGCACATAATGGAGGAAGCCTGTGTGTCTCAAGAGAGAGGGGACTGAGTTCTTAGTGTCCCCTTCCAGGGTGTACTCCTAGTGGCCCAACTTCCTCCTACCAAGCACCACATCTTAGAGATTTCACAACAACCTGGGGAACCACATCTTTGGTTTGGGATCGAACCAAAGATGGGCTTTTGAGGGTTATTCAAGATCCAAACTAGAGTAGTTGGCATCCCAGGGAATGAGGGTTGTGACAATTACAACCTGGAGGGCTAATGGGGTTCAGGGTTCTTTGCAGAGAACACACTCCCCAGTGGAGCTGCAGGGGCTGCTCTATCCTCATCCTTTGCAGCTTATTCTTCTCCCTACAGGGGGCACGTTTGTGCTTTTCCTCAGCTGGGGGAAGCCACCATGGCATTTTGTTTGTCTAGTGGTTGGGTTTTTCTTGTGCAATGATCATTAAGCCTCCAGAAAGGGTCCTTTGCCAACCCAAGCTCTAGATCTCTGGGGAGCAGGCCTCTTACTTAAGTTTGGAATAACTATAAAAGAGATAAAAATATTTCTGGGAAAAAAATATTAAGGCGGAAGCGAAATTGAGTATCTTGAATTTGAGGGGAAAAAAATAAACTAAAAGGAAATTCCACAAGTAGCCATGAGAGCTCAAGGCCTTGTTTTTGCTTTGTTTTTTAATCAATCTGAAGAGAAAAAGAGGTCAAAACGGAAATACCTTTCCACATTTAAAGGTAGTGCCTTCGATTGGGGGGTGGACGACTGGTAACTTCATCGCTGTTTGCTTTTTAGGCACAACCAAGATATGTTTCTCAGGGTCACACCTCTCCTAACTCTTGCAATAGCTCACCACCATACCCATGGGCTTTGGGGAAACAATAGACAGGAACCAGACAAAAGACACCACAACTCCATCACCACTGAAGAAACCCTACGAGGAATCTCCAAGGTATCCAAGGGGCAAAAATGGAAACATTCTTTGTAAAGGGAATTTGAAGACCATGGAGCTGGTTTCAGGATTACCTTGAATTGTTACTTTTATGTTCCCATACTAAGCAGGAATGCAAGCTTAAAGACAGGGAGGCCATTGAGGAATTTGGTCTGTGTTTCACACATGTTAGAAGAGATGTAAGTGTGTAGTTATGAACGAATAAATAAGTTAATGATCCTTGTTTTGACTGAACAGGCCTGCTCTTTTCCACAAGCTGTCTGCCAGTCGATTGATTGACTCACTATAGTTACTAACACCTTTTGTGAGCCAGACAAAGATATCAAAGATGTAAACTCACAATTCCAAAGACAGACACTGATGCAGAGAGGAAAATATATTGGGAATAGGGTACATATCTACCAGGGACTCGGGGAAGAGAGCCGAAGAAGAGTACTGAGATTTGAAGGGATCAGATAGGGAACCAAGGAAGTGGCATTGGGAACGAGAATAAAAGCATTGGGATTTGTAATATCAGGGCCCATGAGGGGTTTTAAGTAATTTTACATGACTAATGTATCCAGGAGGAAGAAAGATGGACTGCACAAAGTCTTTGGTACTATTACACAAAGGCTTTGTCTGTAGCAAACAATAGATGCTAAGGATGAAATGGTGGTGATAATATAATAATAAAGAATGAAACAGAAAGAAACAGGTAGACTAGCTCTGAAGACTATAGTTGTGACTTTTATTAAAACAAAACATTTTAAAGGTGCTTATGTGGTACAGTTACCAAGATTTTAAAGGTGCTTATGTGGTACAGTCACCAAGATTTTAAAGGTGCTTATGTGGTTCAGTCACCAAGATTTCAGTGAGCGATTGTGCGTGAGTCAAAAGAAGGGTGAAGCTCAGAAGGGTTTGGATTTTCAATGTGGGCACCAGGGAAGGTGTTTATGAAATGAAACAATAGTCTTTCTGTCTAAGACACAGTGAGTTCTCACGGACCATGTAGATGGAGATGTTGAGAAGCATAGCTTTGTTACTTGGGCGCAATACAGATTTGGATTGGAGACTGACCAGAAAAATCAATGCCTGTTGTTGAATAGTTTTATTTCCCCTTGTTTTTCTGGATGAAAACATTGATAGTCTAATGTGCATTCTTTGTTGTCTACCTAGAAGTTATTTCCCCCTTATCCTTTGCTAGTATACTCCAACTTTGCCTGAATAGGGATGCCCGAGTGAGATGGCCCTAGCTGTAGTCTAGATGAGTCTATCTGTATCACTCATGGTCATTCAGTCCTGCTTGTCAAAGCTGATCTGAAAAGGACACATTATCCAAGTCTATCAAATGAATCACAAGGGCTATTTACCAAAAGTATGGTGGCAAGCAACCCTATGGAGAAAGACAAGATGTATTTTTCCATCAGATATAGTGATGTCTGGGAGGCAGAGAGGCCATCTTGTTCCAGCCTTAGGACAAAGGCAAAACACACAGAGAGGTAGGCAGAGCCCCCCAGACAAATGTAAACAATTGTAAAGAAAGGGAATGAGATAAGGCTAGCCAACACTCACAGGGATTCTCCTGCCTCAGCTGTGGTGGGATTCAAGGTATCTTCTACCACTTCTGCTTTAGGATGCCTTTAAAAAAAAAAAAAAAATCTCCGTAGAAATGTGAAGTAAGTAAAATTAAAGAAAGAATTTTGAAGTATGTTTGACATCTACTATTAAGATAAAAATTGCTTTTGAAAACTGTTGATTTTCACCTGATGGAGTTTCAACAAAATAATGAGAGTGTTGGAAGAAGTTTGACCAAATGCTCCACAGAGAGATATATTGAATTTCTTCTTCCTAGCCTACTGTTTGAATGGAAGATCTTTGACACATATTTGTGCGGGGCCCGAACCCTGTCATTAACTTTATACTTAAAGTATTCAGCCTGGCGTTTAGTTCATAAACATCATGTTGCCAGGCCAGACTTTTTTGTGTTTGTTTTCTTTAAAACAGAAAATATTTATAACATAATAGCCAAGAACCAAACTTGCTGTTGTCAAACCACATTGTCACCAACATTTTTATAAAGTCTCCAGAGACAACAAAATTTTAATAGAAGAAAAACAAAAAAGTTTGAATACAAAGTTACCCTCTGCAATTTAAAATGAGTTCCTATTTCATGTTTTTAGTAGACCTAAGCCTTAATGTGCTGTGGGTTTTTTGTTTTTTGTAGGAAAAATTGCAAACATGCTTGTTGTTGAATATTGAAGTCATAACAGACTTCTGTCAAAACAGCTCAGTATGATCAATTTTAAGTAATCCCTTTTGTTGCAAACACATATATTGATGAAATTTGGAAAGATTTAAAAAGGCAAACTAAGTATTTCTTCGAACAGACTTCATGAAACAAGGAGACGTGATTATGGCGAGCAAATCTGAAGCCAGCACACGACTGTGACCGTAGTAAACAAGGCTGAAGCCACGGGCATGCTGAGCGCTCGGTTAGAGCTAGAGGTTTGATTCTGTAAGGAAAATCAGGACCAAAGCATTTGTTCCAGACAGAGCGAGAACCAGACTCACTTGGAATGAAAGGAGAGGGCAGACTTCTGCATGTGTGAAAGGAAGCTGAGATCTCTTGTCTTAGGTCGGGTTTCTATTGTTGTGAAAAGATACCATGATCACAGCAACTCATAAAAAAACAAACAAATCATTTACTTGGGTGGCTTACAGTTTAGAAGTTCACTCCAGTATCATCATAATGGGACGTGGCTGCATGCTGGCAGACATGGTGCTGGAGAAGTGGCCCAGAGTCCTGCATCTCTCAGGCAACAGGAAGTGGTCTGTAACACTGGGTGGTGTCTTTAGCATATATGAGACCTCAAAGTCCGCCTCCACAGTGACACGCTTCCTCCAACAACAAGGCCACGCCTACTCCTGCAAGGCCACACCTCCTAATATGGCCACACCCTTTCTAGGCCATTTTCTTTCAAACCACTACAGCCTTCCAGGGATGATGGTTTGAGGAAGCTCTGGAATTAGAGGAAACCCGCCAACATTGTCCAACGAACTTAGCTGGCACTTGGTTACATGGCTGGATATGCAAGCTTTATGAAATATTCCTGTGCAAGCATCCTGTCCTGCCAGGAGCCAAGCAGAGTAGGTGGCACCTGACGGGGAAAATTGCAAATCCATTAATGGAGAATCTTATTCAGAGGAGGAAGACAATATGAAGACACAAATCCTCCAAATTTTCACTCAACAATATGGCTGAAGACCAGCATCCTAAAATACACGCTAAGAAAAACATGCAATAAAATCAATAATTGGAGCACAAATCTGCCAAAGATGAGATTTTTTTTATAGAAACAAAGGAATTTGAATAAACTTAAATATTTACACAGAAATAATATGTATCCAAACAGAAATGTGTTCAGAGCAAAGAATTATGAAAACAAACCAGTTTTTAAAAAAGCCAAAAACATAATTATATATTTTTAAAATAAAAATTCTAGCCTAGATACAGAGATAGAATTGTGTATTAGTAGATGGTTCTTGGAAAATCAGCAATAAAAAAGCAAAGGAAACAAATAAAAGCCTCAATGAGGAGGAAGAGGGTGTTGAAAACCCTGTCTTTCCTTGATTGACATTGAAGAGTGAAGATGTATACGAAAGAATCAAAGGCTAAAACAAAAAGATAGAGTCCCAGGTTGGAAATACACTTCAGGATGGTTCCAGTTCACAGCTTTAATCCCAACACTCAGGAGGCTGTGAGGTCCAGGCCAGCAAGTTCCAGGACAGTCAAGTCTGTTACACAGAGAAACCCTGTCTCAAAAACAAACAACAACAAGATAAATAAAAAGAAAAAGAAAAAAAGGGTGAAGGCAAACCTACATTTAGAAACATCACAGTTAAAAGGCAGAATACTGCAGACAGACCAGACAATTATTTATAAAATAAAAATAATTGCATCAATGGAAAAGTTATTGATCTAGAATATTTACTGTTCTGGCTACAAATTTCTTACTGGGAACAGATTATGGCATTAGAAACAAATAATGGCCAGGTGTTGGTGGTGCATGACTTTAGTGCCAGCACTCTGTGAGTTCGAGGCCAGTGTGGTCTACAGAGCTAGTTCCAGGACAGGCTCCAAAGCAATACAGGAGAGATGGCTCAGCTGTTAAAGGCTATGCTCACAACCAAAAAATATAAGAAACAAATAATGTCATCAGTGTAAAAGAAACAAAACAAAACAAACCATCTGTTTATAAGACCTTTTTGTTGTTGGAGACAGAGTTTCTCTATGTAGCCCTGACTGCCCTGCAATTTTTCTACCTAGAGCAGGCAACCTTAAATGTGAAGTCCTGCCTGCCTCTGCTTCCCAAGTGCTGTGATTAAAGTTGTGGGACACTACACACAGCTCTAAAGGACTTTTTATACCAAGACCCACTATCATTGAAGAATGAGGGAAAAATTGACATTTTCAGTCATCCAGGCTGAAGTAGTTTACTTTCCATAGATCCTCAGCAAAAGAACTGCCATGCTCTACTCCAACAAAAAGAAGAGAAAATGCATGGAAATAAAGACATAACTAAAATCACAAAACCAATTTTTTAAAAAGCTGATAAATGATAAAAAATTATCATGAAATGATCACTAATTGCATGCTTTGTGCAAAAGAACTTTCTCTTCCTCAGTGAAAAGCTACTCAAAAGACAAGTCTAATTGCCAACTAAAGTTATATCTTAAGGCCAAACAAAAGACTAAAAATTTAAGGATGAGGAAAAGATTTATGGCAAAGTTGAAGGGTAATTTGGATATGCATAATTTTTAAGATTTTATTTTCACAGGCATCTACTTATTTATATTTGTAAAAAAAGATAACCTGATAGACACAGATAATCTACTATAACGATAAAGTCAGAATAATTAGAACATCTCTTTCTTTAACCAATTATTTCTTTGAGTTTGGGCCTATAAATTTTGTTCTTTTAGGCCATTATGAAATATAATATAAGTTGCTGTAAACTATAGTCATCCCAGAGCACTGTAGAACACTAGGGTTTATTCCTCCCATCTAGATGAATTTCATGGGCTTTGTATTTTTTAAAAATTTAATGTGATCATGAAAGTACTTCTGCATTTTTTTCTCTATATCATTAGTTGATGGGAGATGTCATTCTGTAAACATGTTTCTCTTATTGGTTAATGAATAAAGCACTGTTGGCCAATAGGAAAGCAAGATAGAAGGGACTAGGAGGATTCTGGGAGATGTAGTAGGAGATTCAAGATGTAGAGACTTGAGAGAGAAGAGGTCTGGACCCTCTCTCCAGTAAGGTAAGACCATGTGGAAACACTTAGATAGATAGAAATGGGTGACTATTTAATACAGAGCTAGTCAGTAAGAAACACTAGTAACAGGCCAACAGCTTTGTATCTAATACGGCGTCTCTGTGTGTTATTTGGGGCTGATGTGGCTCTGGGACCAGGCTGGTGGGAAAACTGCTCATAACAAGATGGCACCTACAATATGGGTCCTAAGAACTTCCAGTTAAAACTTAACAAAAGCTTAACAAAGGATTTTAAAAACAAAATAACAGAGACAAACAACAATAACAGAGATAGCAGCATTTTTCTTGGTTGGACTCTGTTTTGCTAGAGACAAGCAGAGGTTTGCAAGGCTCCTTTAAGGGAGGTTTTCTGACTCCCTTAAAGCAGTAAACCTGCTAACAACTTAATAGTGTATACAAGAGCTGGCAATGGCAGTGACCACATATTCATGCCGGCAGCATGCTGCTGGGTGGCAGCGTAGACCAAGGCAGTGAGCACAGCTGTCAGTGATAGTGGTAATTGTACCCGACATCTTGGATAGACCAAAGCTAATACAGCTGTGACATATACGGCTTGAGAGAGAGAGAGAGAGAGAGAGAACATGATAAAGTGGTTAAAAAATTAGTAAGAAAGAGAGTAGCTGGGTGTGGTGGCACACGCCTTTAATTCCAGCACTGGGGAGGCAGAGGCAAACAAATCTCTGTGATTTCCAAAGCGAACCTGGTATACAGACTTAATTCCAGGACAGGCAAAAATTACACAGAGAAACCCTGTCTGGGTACTGTATGCTATTGAGTTGTCTTTGAATCGCTCAATTGCTAAGGTAAGAACAACTGCTATAATACACTTAATTATCAATGCTGCTGAATTAATACAATTTATATTCTTAAAAATGCCTTGACTTCAAAATTTAAGTCTAAGGACAAGTTACAGGGCAAAAGAATTTCTATTTTGGTTTCCACAGAAAATGAAAAGCTGTGGATTCCTTCCATACTAATGTGGTTTGATCAAGCAAGACCCCCCTGAAGCAGTGTCCAAGGTGATTCAACATTCAAAACAGCTTGAAGAAGCCAGCCTTACAGACCACTACAGCCAGGATTTCTGTGTCTTCTTAGGATTCCCTCATGACAGTGTCCCCTACCAACAGCAAGCAGTTTGGAAAGAACAGCACCCAAATTCCCAAATATTGTTTATAAATGTTTGTTTTCATTTAAATGGGGTTGGTTATAAATGGTTAATGACCACAACCAATCTCTGTTTTAAAGGTAAAAAGGGGATTATGGTATAGAAATGAATCCTTTGTTTTGGAATGGATTCTCATTTATTGGTATAATTTAAGATCAATTTTGTGATATATATATTTCTCCTCTTTTTGTCTATGTATTGTGTTTATATAGCTTATTTTAAAATGTAATGTATAATTAAGTACAAATTATAGATAGTTACCTATAATAGTAAAAACTTAAGTTAGTTAAGTTTTACCTATAATAGTCAAAACTTATAGTTAAGTTAGTTAGGTCTTCTAGATATAGAGATATATTTCAAATGGATAGGCATTCTACAAACCTTTCAAAGACCTACAGAATATGGTATTTAAAATGGTTTAGGGTTTTTCTTAACAGTGAGGCACAACTGCTCCTGGCAACACCACCTGCATCAGAAAGGAAGATGGACATCGAAGAAATTCATTATGGAGTTTGCCTCCAATATGGCAAGACTAGCCATTTGGACAGGATACTGCTCTTGTCTGGACTGTTTGACTTTGTGCTGTATAAACTGGACATGCAGGACCCACAGGAAAGTGACTGCTGATACAAGATGGACATTGCTACAGAGTTCCTGCTTCATGGAAGAGTCTGCCAGACATTCTGCAGGACACAGAGAAAAGTGACTGACAAACTGCCAATACAGATGGACAGTTTAAAGTTTCCTGCTTTGCTGAGGAGTCTGCCAGACACACTATGGCCTATGGGCTGAAGATAGGCTGTGGGACCAGGCTGGTGGGAAAACTGCTTGTAACAATTAGTAATAGTTATCTCCATAAAACTATACATTCTTTGGCTCAACATAGAAAGATAAACCACTTACTTATAGAGGAATGCAGACACACTATCAAAATGGTCATTGTATTAATTTTTAATGAGCTGCTACCAGTGACTAAAATTTTGAAGACTAAGCAGTAGCTTTACTGGTCCCAGAGTTTTGTGGGTACACAATCATACACTGAAGAGAGTATCTAACATTTGAAATATAGGTATCAGGGAAAGCATAATTCTTATCTAAAAACAAATAATTAGTTGGCTTGATGGTTTGTCTTGAAATGTGTGTTCTTCTGATGTGGATCCCAAGAAAAAGGCTTACACTTAGGTATTATCTAGGGGTGAGATTGTAGGAGGAGGGGGTAACATATACTATGAGTTAGATACTCAGCCAGTATATGTCTAACCTCCTGTGAAATGAGTTTATCTCCCATCCAATCCACTTATTTTCTATTATCCAGTACTGACACCAACATTTGGTCCAATCGGCTCTGGCAACATTAGCTTTTATTCAGTAGCAATACCAAATGTTACAGCAAGCTGAACAGATAAATGTCATCAAAATCCTCTTTCAAGAACACAATACAATGACAGGCCTCTGAGACATTTCTAGCCTGCCCCACATCGGGCACACTATTGCCTGTACTAATTTCTCCCACTAGCTCAGATGTAGCTGTAACCACATCTGTAAGGGGGTGGGCAATAAGACGTTGTAAACAGGAATAACTGTAGGAAAAAAAAACATTCATCTAACTCCAGCATTTCCCATAGGGAAGACTCAGTCAGGGCAAAAAGAATGATACCCCAAAAGGACAGCACTCCAGAAGAATGGCACGCCAAAAGGGTAGCAGCCTGTAGCTTGAAGGTAGTGGCACCCAGGGATTAGGAGAGGGAACTCACTCTGCATAGAGGAGGAAAGGGTTGTTCACTCCTTTAGGAGGAAAGAGGGTGTCCTTCATCCCCCTCAGTGACAACAGGTACTTCTCATCTCTAGTCCCCTTACTAATCTCCATCTCTCTCTCCCTCTCTCTCTTACAAAAGGCATATTAAGTTGATATTTCCACTGCTAGAAATTTTCCAGTCAACTCACCAGTACTAATAGAGTTCTTCCCTTCCTGCTAGATGGGATCTCCCCATGTAGCCCGACTTGCCTTCAACTCATGATGATCCTGTCCCCTCCATCCCCCCATGACACCAAGCCTAGCTAAAGGTCAGTATCTTTCTTTCTTTCTTTCTTTTTTTTTTTTTTTTGTTTTGTTTTTTTTTTTTGTTTTTTGTTTTTTTGTTGGTTTTTTTTTTTTTGGTGGTTCTGTGATTTGAACCCAGGACTTTACCCATTCAAGGCAAACATTCTGCCACTGACTGCCTCCCTGGCCCCTTCATGCTGTTTTAACTGAAGGATCTTTACTTTTCTTCTTTGTTTGTTTTTTTGTTTTTCTTGTTTGCTTATTTGTTTTGTTTTGTTTTCTGAGACAGGGATTCTCTGTGCTGTCCTGGCTGTCCTGAAACTTGCTCTGTAGACCAGGCTGCACTCAAACTCAAAGATCCACCTGCCTCTGCCTCCCAGGTTCTGGGATTGAAGGTGTGCGCCACCTCTGCCCAGCAGAGGCTCTTTTCCTATGTCTTTATCTGTTCTTACCTTATGAAATCTCAAACGTATACATTAGTATGTGAATATATGTACTTACATATTTACAAGTATATCCACATGTGCAGTGCGTATGTAGGCAAATAAATATATAATTTTTAGCTCTCTGTGGATTTCGATGGTATAAATAGCTCACCATGAAAAATCTCAAATTTAAAATCCAATTTTTGCTGAACTTGGATTTGGGTAGAGACATGTCTTTGGCTCTCATGAGCTAAGGGAAGCTGCCTCCAACTCTGTCATTCATATTCTTATACATATCTGCATACACATATTTATCAAGCATATCTAATAGTTTTTGTTGGAAGAATCTGGCAATGCATAGCTAATTATTTTTCCAACATTTGATGCCCATTAAAAAACATCTTTTATCTCTGAGCTAGAACAATCAAAGACAGCATTGTTTAAGTAAGGCCTCCCTTACTTCCAACCTTCAAAATATGAGAGATTATTATGTAGTTTCTATGTTAAAATATGTTAGATTTAAGTGTCTTTTTTATCAGTAGGAATCATTTTATTGACTTAAAAACATTAGACCAGTTGTGTTTGTTTTTATCCTAGTTATGTGACTTCTTAAAATATAGCATAGAGAAAAACCTGAGGGCTGGAGAGATGGTTCAGAGGTTAAGAGCTCTTGCAGACGACCTGAGTTTGGCTCCAGGGACCCACTTCAGGTGGCTCACAATTGCCTGTTACTTCACCTCCAGGGTTCCCACACTTTGTTCTCCAAGGATACACACACACACACACACACACACACACACACACAGAGAGAGAGAGAGAGAGAGAGAGACAGACACACACACACACACACACACACACACACACAATCTTGCTGGGCCCAGAACCTCTCAACACCTAAAGGGTTGGACAAGCATACCTTGCTCCTCGGCTGGAAAACCCTTTCCTTCACACGAGGGAAAAAACCCTTTATCATTTTCAGTATAAATACAAGTTTAAAGTTTTCCTAAGGAGTTCACAAAAATTGAATTGGAACTTAAATTCTGGTTAAACCAAGGATTACATTTCAGACAAATGATTATTACATTTCCTTTTGTTAGGTCTCTTACTCTGGAGAAGAGATAATTGGATTGGTCATTCAGGCATGGACATGCTTTGATTCTGTAAGTATCACAATTCCCACCAGGAAACTGGATATAAATAAATGGTGCGTCTATGTATTCGAATGTATCATTAAGCCAGGCACCCGTATTCAAACAATTAGCTTTGTAAATAGAAGGCTAAACCAAAGCCCAACGCTTAAGGGGATCTTTCCCCTGTAGACATGCACCATGCTCCGGGACTTCAGATGACATGCACTTATGGTTTGGACTGTTGACAAGGCTGGTGATGACAGCCTGTTCCCAAAGCCTCCCTGTCCCCGTCGCTTAGAGCAGAGATCCTACCCTTGCCCCCACGTGCCATGGCACCAAGGGTGTCACAGTGAGTTACAGGCACTCTGAGACAAAGAGCTCTTGACCTTTGCTACTGCTCTAACTGGCAGCCTCATCCATCCCCATGCTGGGCTGTACAAGCAGAGTTACTCCCTTTGTGTGCCTCGGGAGGGCTGAGAGCTCTTGTACAAGGTCACCAGGTCCAACTGAGTTCCAAGTATGTCCACCCTTTGAAGCCGAGGCCTCCTATTGCTATGGACATCCACAAAGCCCACACTCAAGAGGCAAACAATTGGGCCAGAAACTAAAATGCCCCTCTCCAGACCTCATAGTGACGCAAGTAAATTTATGGTTTGTGTTGGGCAGCATTCGTAGCTACCCTTAGCTACATGGAGCTGGTGGACCACAGGCTGTGCGTGCCTGCAGGGGTCTTTGTAGCCAGACTGACCTCTCAGAGCTATGCTGCATGGGAGGCCCCACCCCTGGCCGCCTCCACACACACACACACACACACACACACATGCACACACGCACGCACACACACACACATGCACATGCGCACACACACACACAGAGGCACAGAAATCAAATGCAATCATTTCTTAACAACTTAAAGCATCTGTTAATGTTCCATTTGCTTTCTGCATCACACCTTTTCCTTACATGGTCTCAAACACCGTTTTACCTTCCTCCCTGTCCTCATCAGCTCCAGCATGGTATCAAAAACAGTTGTCCCGGACATCCCAATTCTCAGCCTCTTAGAGCCACGGAACATAGTACACATATATGTTTCATATTTAAAAAAAAAATAATGAAAGCTAATGACTGAATTAATTTAATCTAAGTATTGTTTCCAAAACTCGGTTCAAGGCATAGTTACAAATGTAAACATTACAAGCAGTGTAACAGGAAGGAAGTCCTTAGCCAAAGTGTACTTTTAATTTATGGACCTGTAGCCCTGGCTTTAACTTAAGCTTCACTAGAAGGCTCTTTTTCAAGCAACCAAAGGAAAGATAGCTTCCTTCTACCCATTTTGTACCTAGGATGCCTTAGGTCTGATTGTAGGGAGAGAGGCTTTCTCCATTGAGAAGGATTTTCACATATGTGGACTGCATCTCTTGCCAAATTTTTACCACCGTCTGAAGCAATTCACACGGAGAAATTGCAAGCCAGGCTTCCAGAAAACTGCCCTGCTCCCTTCCAGCTTAGATTTGGGCCTGGGGTGATGAACGGCCCAGCTACGTTCAGAGAGCCACTCAATGGGACATTGCTCTGCAGGTCCTCTCTTCCTTGTGAGACCCCTGTCTTGCTGCCAATCTCGCAGAGGACACTGTGAAGACCACCACCTTACAGAGCCCCACCCCTCCCAACACCTAGCACACGGTAGGGATATAGTAACGAGTGTGTTAATTTTATGTGGAGGTCTGTTCCCCAGTGCTCCCCTTTTGCCGGGTCCTGGTGATCCAGCTCTGCTTTAATCAGGCGTGTGTAGCCAGTGCCGTTACTTGCCTCGCCAGCTTACTGGCACAATAAGCAGAATTTTTGAACGACTGACTCTCCTAAGCTTACATGCCGTGATGTCCAACTGAACTTGCTGCTGTCCGATATGTTAAAGGGGAGGAGTAGGATGAGTGACAGCTAGAGACGCTGCCAGCCTGTCCCTGCGGGCACAGGTCCTGCAGGACACGTTGGGCACTGTCAGCTCTTGGTTGCGAATGGAAACCGAGGGAAGAGGAGGGCAGAGCAGGCCTAAGAGTGATCCTCTTGCTGTAGGAAACAGACGCTGAAAGTTTTGCTAATGTGAGCATTCAGCCAAAACTTTCACTGCTGAGAAATCACCCTGAAGGGTGAGCACAGGCTAAAGCTGCATCGCAGTGTCAGACCGGTGGAGCTCTGCGCAGTGTGCATGGGACTGTTCACATTTGGAGCTGTCCCTGATGGTAGGGTCTAGCTTTGTGTGGGTGCTGACAATTGAGATGTGGCTAGCTTGGAGCAAGGAAGAGGGGGGGGAAGGAGGAGGGAGAGGAAAGAGGGGAAGGAGGGGAGGGAGGGAAAAGAAGGGAAGAAGAAAGAAAAAGGGAACTTGACTATCATTTAGTCTTAGTCGAGTTAAATTTAAATAATCGTGGTTAGCTGATGGCTGCCGTCTTGGACAGCAGAATTCTGGATGGTCATTGGCTCACATGAAATAGCGTATTGATAAACAGAGGGGATCTATAAAAAGCTGTGATGGTTTCCTGAATGTTTTGGGGGATAAGGATTCTCATAGCTTGGTAAAAACAAAACTTGAAACCTGTGATGGGTGTGTATTAGGCTAATGACATGAAAAGACTCAGTGGTCTGGGCACTTTTCCTGCCTGTCCTTGAGTTCTCTACTTCAGCTGAGGACTGACAGGCCCATGAGCGACCTAATCCATTATCTGGCGGGTGAAAGCTTAGACTTTGGGTACCAGTGGTGTTTCAGTTCATGATAACCAATTGCATCTCATCAGTACATCTCTTGCCTTCATTCCGTTTATCTCAGGACAGCCTCCTGCAGGCCTGTGCAGTTTCTGTCACGGAAGCACGTCGTCCACCGAGATAAGGATCTGAAGCGCGTGGGAAAACCGACAGAACAAATGAATGATAACCGATTGTCCGTCTACACAATCCCACAGCGCTTGGCCTTGTCAGAGGGCTCAGCCCTTCACAAAAACACATTTGCGCGGTCCCCAGAAGAGATCTCATGACCATGCTCATTGTCACGTGCCCGTTTGTTTTTCCCTTGAGAAACCGAATGAGTGAAAAAAAAAAAAATCACAACCAAACAAAAGCATCAATAACAGGAAACTGTTGGTGAGAAATACCCTGATGTTCCTGTAAATTCACGTCACTAGATTCCCCAGGGACAAAGGTGCACGAACTGCATGGGTAAATAATTATGATTTAATACAGAGGCCTTGCAATGCTGTTTACGGTAAAACAACAAGAACTAATTGTTTCTGGAGGCACAAATAAGCAAATAATAGAAACATATACCAATATGGTCAGGAGTGGTGATGCTGTGTCTAGGTCAGCTGCTGAAAACATAATCTATCAAAGTGTCTCCTCTGCCCCCCAGCTCCCACAGTGGGGCCTGACCTGGGGGAGGCACTCTCTCCCACCGGTGGTTTGAAAACAACTCCTCCTGGAGGTCTGCAGGTTTGAGGCCTGTAACAAATTTCCCTTTGTTCTTTAACAGGACGTTAATTGGGAGGCAATGTCATGCCTGTGGGTATCCGAATGTAGCTGCCGCTGTGCTTCAACAGGTTAGCCTTTTCTGTTTATTATCTGTTGCAATTGAGAGAACCTGTAGCTTCCTGCCCTCCCCATCCTCCGAAAAGCCTGAAAACCCTTGTTGGTCAGCTTACAGGGAAACCCAGTGTTCCAGTGGAGATGGAGGCTGAGGAGCATTCATGGCAGAGGCAACCCAGAATCTTTACCTGTGACAGCTCTGCTCTTCCCTGATGGGGGAGAACAACACTCTCAAACACGCTTCTCTGTGATCACCCCTACTGTCAATCTTCCAGTCTTCAGTTACCCCACGGTAGGCCAAATGATGCGCCTTCTCCAACTGACCACATCCCAATGTCTGTGTTACCTCTGAGGACATAAGGGACCTTCTACAGATGACTAAAATAAGGACCTAGAGTTGCTTTATTGTTTGTGTGTTTTTTAATTATGTAGGATCTCTGGATGAGTCCACTGTAATTACAGAGGTATTTCTGGGAGCCTCAGTAATGTAACAGTCGAAATAAAAGCAAGGATATTTGAAGGTGCTATGCCACTGGCTTTGAAGATATAGACAAGGACCATGAGCCACAGAATTCTGGTGGCTTCCAGAAGCAGGTAAACATTCTTCCCGAGAGCCTCCACCTGGCTTTGATTTTTAGCCTCGGAACTCTTGGTTTGGACTTTTGACACAAATAGAACTGAAAAACAATAATAAGCATGCATTGTTTTGATACTGTTTATGGTAATTTGTTACAGCAATAAGAAACCAATACAAAGTCATTAGGTCTGTGAAAACTGCAGGCTTGTTTTGAGCCCTAATAGAGGAAGAGTAGGGTGCATATAAGAATGATATTGGGGCATTTGAAAAGCAGTAAGGTCAAGGCTCCATCCTCAATGGCCTGGATTTATTTAGAGAGTTTAGGGTGGAGACAGTGGGCTGGCGTCTCATTATCCTGCCAAGTGGTTCCAATTGTGTTGCTTTGGGTTCTTGCATCCATTCTGGAGAAAGGCTCTTTTCTGCAAGCCATCAACAGAGGCTGAGTTAGGAGACTTGGTAACTCCACCACAGCCCGAGGCAACCAAGTGAGGATGTTAGTTTGTACATGGGCCACTCAGCGAGAGCCAAAGGACCCTGGTGCATTGCTATCACAGGAAGCAGCTCTTTGTGGGGGCTGGGATGCAGTTGGAGCGTCTGTAGCAGCTAGCAAAGATACCTAGGACCTCTTCACAATTACCAAGTGCAGTACACAATAGACCTTTTGCATTTTGTTTGTTTTAGCCATTGGATTGGATCATATATATATATATATATATATATATGTGTGTGTGTGTGTGTGTGTGTGTGTGTGTGTGTGTGTGTGTATATATATATATATATATATATATATATATATATATATATATGGAAACTACTCATTTGGACTCCATCAAGTATAAAATGTTTCCTTTTGGTGTTAAGAAGCAGTCACAGGAGTATAATTAAGTGGAGCCTAGCTTGAGTCTTCTGAAGAGTCCCAACTCCCATCCCCAGGAAGTTGTTAGCACTTTAAAAGATCCCCCTAAAGATTTTGTTCTGAAATGATGTCAGTCAGATTATTCCCAACAACTTACAGCAAGTATGGAGGATTCTTGGTGCTTGCTTTGTTGTTGGTGTTTGTTTCTTTGTTTTTTTGCAATGCTTATTTAACATAGATAAAATGGACATTTATTCTTTGTGGGAGACTGTAAGGAGTACAGTTTTTCTGCCCGCCGCCCGGTCTGGTCCCGCCGCCACGCCAGTCCCAATTAACACACAGAGACTCTGTATTAGATACAATTTTGTTGGCCAGGTACTAGTTTCTTATCGGCTAGCTCTGCCTTAATTATTAACCCATATCTGCTGATCTATGTATTTCTCTTACTGGGGAGCGGGCCAGCATACTGCTTTCTCCAGACTCTCCATCTTGACTCTTCCTTCCTACTTCCTATTTCCTCCTTGTCTCCTAGTCCCTCCTATCTTGCTTTCCTATTGGCCAACAGTGCTTTATTCATTAACCAGTATGAGAAACATATACAGAATGACATCTCCCATCAGGAGACAATTAAGAAACAACAGCTATTTCTTGGTAGATCCCTGTAATCAACAAGCCATTGTGGGTGTCACGCCGCTTTCTCTCTGGTGTCACTCTGGCTACATTCCCGTCCCCCAGGTCTACCAGGTGTCTGTAACAGTTCTGATCAATGAAATGGGACCAACTGGTGAAGTTACTTTGGGTCAGGCCCACTGCCCTGCTACACATCTTCCTTTTCATTCTATGTCTTTCCTGATGGACTCTTGAACACTGAACCGCAAAATGGAAAACACTGGAATCTTTGAAGCACCTTCTAGCATGCCAAGCCTGGGGCATTTGTGTTTGTTTGGTACAACAGGGACCATTCCTAGCCTCACACAGTACCACCCTGCATGAGTGAGATGTCTTCTTGGAGGAAAGATTGGTCTGCAAAGGACATCAGTAGATCTGTATGTTTTCCGGAATGGCTGATGGCAATACCAGTGCCTCCCAAAGTCAGAGAAAACCAAAGCAGCAAAACCTTCCGGGAAGAGGAGCGTGTGGTGGTCAGATCACAAAGGTTGCTTCCTTAGTGCTCACACTATGGTTTCTGAGAGCCTCCTCACCCCCTGACTGCTCTTTGCGGCTCTAGTGCTGTCTTGCCAGCCCCTCATGTGCTGTGAGAAAGATGCGCCGGAAGATGCTCGGCACTGTAGTCGTTCTGTTATTCTGATAGGAACTGCTGGCCCACACTCCGACAGTACAGGCATCACCGTGTAGGCTGCTCCGACCCACACAGGAGCAGGCTCCCATCTTAACTTCTGCTGACTGCATTGATAGCTCCTGGGTGAGGTTCGAGGACTGTCGATGAGGAGACATGCATTCCAAACCCGGTGGAGTCCGGATTTTGTCCTGGGATCTCCTAGGTATCCTGAAAGCTCGGGAAGAGTTCTGCTTCTAGGACTGACTTGGCAGTGCACCTGGAAACATGCTCCTGGCTCTGAGTTTGACCTTTGGGACAGTCCTCTTTTACCTGTACCCATAAGCCACCTAATGTTTTAAGAAGGTAGGTGTGACCCTATTTCCTAAGTCTTTAGGCCAGCCCTTGTTGATGTCTAAATCATAAGTCCCTTAAAACAAGAGGAAAGCCCTAATATCCAGGAACTCAGAGTGTGGGGTTTTGTAGACTTTAAAGAAATGATTACGTTAGAATAAATCCTTGGGATGGGCCCTCATTTAAAAAAGGAAGTATGGGATCAGGCTAAGACAGCAGGGATGTGTACACAAAAGAAAGACTGTGTGAGGATCCAGTAAAAAGGAGACCATCTAAATATCGCGGAGAGTTGCTCTCGGTAGACACTGGCCCTGCCCACACCTTGATCTTGAACCTCTAGCATTCACAGTTATGAGAAAGCGATGGTTTTAGTTTAAGACATGCCGTTTGTGGTCCATTTTCACAGCGACCCCAACACTAATGCAGGTCTCCTGTATTATCCCAAGCTCTTGGGACACAGGGCTTTGTAGCAACAACAAAAGCTAAACTTCTCTGCCATATTTTCCCCCAGAGTGGATGAGAAGTCCTCGGTCACTCACATGCTTCAGACACTCTGGTCAAGGAAATTAAAAAAAATCTCTTGAGCCCATTGAAGGTGGTTTGGAGTTGTACTGTGGCTTCTCCTTCTCTAAATCTAGCCCAGTGTTAGCAGACATTCCTTAAGTAGATTATAATTCAGTTTGCCAGGTTGACTTTTAAAAAGTGAGACATTTGCAAACAGCAACTTGGAGTCATTGTGTCAACAGCCTCTCTGCAAGATTAGTGACCACACAGAAAATTCTGGGCTTTGTTCAGTCTCTCGAAACATGTCGTCTGCGTGAAGGTTCTGACCACCAATAAAACTGAGAGGCGAGTGCTGTTTCTTTGTCTAACATCTGATCCTTCCACTTAGGCACAGCCTTGATTGAGTCTAACAGACAACTGAAAGCTTCCTGAGAACATTGTTTGCAATTTCATGGCTCACTGCCTTCTCCCATTAAAACAATTTAGGCTTTTCATGATCTCTATTTTTAGAAATTGCTTGATGTTAAAATATGATCATTTCCATACTAGATTTCTAAGAAAGTTGAGTGGAGGATGGAATGGGCTTATTGTTTACTGGTATTTTGCAATCATTTATTTTTTTTTTCTTACAACCATCTATCTCTCAGTGTCATTATATACACATTACAAGTAAGGAAAATGAGAAAAAAATTTAATAAATTTCATTAGTCTTTTTATAAAAGAAAATATTGGGAATTAGACATTTTCCAGTTTTGCTCAGAAATACTTTATAGTTAGTAAGTGGCCATCTCAGACTGCCAGTGGCAACTTTTAGCCCCTGAAATTCTTTTGTTAGTATTTACTTTAAAAATGGTTAATTTTAAAAAAATAATCTTCAAAGCCAGGCATTGTGGCGTACGCCTTTAATCCCAGCACTGGGGAGGCAAAGGCAGGCAGATCTCTGTGAGTTTGAGGCCATCCTGGTCTACAGAGTGAGTGCCAGGACAGCTAAGGAGTACACAGAGAAACGCTGTCTCAAAAATCAATCAACTTCTGAACATTCACTGTAGGAGATAAGCAACAAAGTGATATTTATTTTATATCTGAGGAAAACTTAGGTGAAAAGACAAACTTGCTCTAGTCAGCTCACAAACCTGTGACAGAGGGGACCTAGACTTCACACGCCTTCTCCAGTACGCTTTCTCCATCCTTGGACTTTCTTGGTCCTTGAAGGGTATAGAATTTTTTCAGAGTAGTGTGAAGTTTTCAGTATTCAAAAGCAAACCCAAACCCAGGGTAAACACGGAGGCACAGGCTTCCGGAATTTCTTCCTGTCTCGCTTTTTGTCCCTTCTCATTCTCCTCTGCTGGAACTGGAGTGTCCGTGGCCCAGTTTCTGGGTGTTTCCTAGCAGACTTGACCATCTTTTCTAGTCCCGTGGGTTTAAATGTCACATCCATGCAGTATAATACCTGCTCAGACTCTTTCCCGAAGAGGGTAGGGTGAGGGAGGGTAGAGTATGTTAGGGGAGGGGAGGAGAGGAGAGGAGAAGGGAGGGGAGGGGAGGAGAGGAGAGGAGATGTGTGTAAGGAATCATGCCCATGGCCTCTCAGCCTTGTAACCATCTACTCTGGTGTCCTATGCTCAAATGTGTTGGGTTGTCATATGCCATCTGGTTGGTTCAGATCTTCTAATAACAAGACTGAACTCTGGGACTTTCCTGTATATGTTGGTCATAGATGGAAGCCACCATAACTTAAAAAGCACAAAGTATTACAGCAGTAGAATTCTTTTTCACTCTCCTGTCCCCTGAGTTGTGTGTCAACTATTGTCCACCTTCACTTTCTGTCTGGTCTTGTAGGTGTTTGTGTGAACGTCTCATCCACCTAGGAGGAAGAAACTGAAGCGGTTGACCTATGGCTCACGTTTTCTCTCCATTATGAGAATGTTCACAGGGAAAGAAAAGAAGACAGTTGAATTCTTTGTTATTACAGGAACTGAACCTCTAGAAAATAAATAATAACGTTTTCCAGGCAGGCAGCCTTTCTGTGGATTGTTCTTAACAAGAGGTCTTTAGTTTGCTTCAGGAACATAGCAGATCTGTGGTCTTTTGAAACATAGTTGCTTGGAGAATGTCTGGTGAGGTATGTCATTCTTTCGGGTGTAAATGAGAGACATGATGTAACTTCTACACTACTTGATGTGTTCTAGACAAAGTACATGTCCAGTGTTGAAGGAGAACCTGGGGAGCCTAAAGGATGTTTCAGACCTCTCCTAGCTTTTCCTGTACTTTCTGAATGCTTGTATGTTTGTATCATTAATTAAACTCTATGTAGAGTGGATTCGATTTGAAAATAAAATCCTTTTCATTGACCCACTCTCCTATTAAACCTTAAGTTCCTGCAGGGTCAGAACTTCATACGAGTCTTTCTCTGTCTTCCCAGGTCTGACATTGTGTCCTCTACACAACACATGTGCTCAACAATGAAATATAACAGAGTAGATTGATAGATTATTTTTTAAAAATTCAGGAGACAAGAAAAGCTGATGGAAAAATATAGGAAAAGAAATGCATGTGGAGAGAAATGATGTACATTTGAATAATTTGACCATTTCTTCTTCTTTGAGTATAATGTATATTGAGTATGTATGTGGTTTCTCTGCACGTCAATTTCTTTATATGAGAACAACAAAAAACCTCTAGGATGATCTGGGTTTTTATTTTAAGTTTTTCCATTTAAATTCAGTTCTAAAGCTCATGAACACATTCTGAATACATCTTCTCTATTTTGGTTCGTGGTAGGTCATCAATCAAAGGCTGTAGCTAGTGTAGCCAATTTTGACTCTGCTGAGCCTTTATCACATTCATCATCTGCTGTTCAAACTGAGCCACACTAAGGAGAAGGGTAGTCTATATTTTCCTCTAATGAATAAAACAACCCATCTAGCCGTGGAACCTCAATTTAGATTTGTCCCATTGTGGTTGGAAATGTCATATTCTTGTCTCCACAGAATGTAAAACCTACCGGGTGCAGATTTAAGTGTTGGGTCTTAAAGTTACCTATAGGTGCTGTGTGTCTCAAAGTATCTCCTTGATTGGTCTACAATTAGGTTCCAAATCACCAATGGCACTCACATGCTTTTGCATTGAAAGATACCCCAACATAAACACAAGGGCATCTGTCAGCCTTCAAGGGTAACTTACAAAGAAAATTTATGAGCATAGTTACCCATTGGTGAATTAAAAGTGAAATGTCTTTTTTTGAGTCATCCCTAGGATGTACACTGAGGTTGGAATTTTATATAGAGAGTGATTTCTAGAAGGTAGAGGAAGGAGAGGAAAACATCAAACTGCATCTGGAGGCTCATCCCATGATCTAGAGCCAGAAAGTCCAAGAACAAGAGAAAAATCAGGTGCAATTTGATTTGGGAAGAGGAGATGCATTGGTGGAGAGGATGTGGATAAAGATTGGGACCATGTTCTTTAGATGGTCGGAGGTGAAGGCTCAGTTTTGGAAGCTGTGGATATGAGGACCCTGGCAGATGGAAGGACATGGTGGAGGACATTTAAAAGAGGGATCTCCACCCTTCCCAGTCTGCTTGGTCTTTCTGAACTGTAAGGATTCAACTAAGATCCCGGGACTGTACATAATCTAAAAGGAGGCTGCCCTCGTAGTCTTATTATGACAACTCTCTCTCTTACCGCAACCCCATGATTCATCAGTCGTCATTAGCTCGTTATTTTGGAGCATTTGGGTAGAGCACGGTTTCCACACAGGTGCCTGGGCTCAGGCACAGCAGCAAAGCTGGTCAGTAGTCATGCCCTCCTTATTTTTCCTTGCCTGGCTTTTATTTTAAACTTTCAGAATGACTTGGGCCCTTTGGATGCTTTTTTCCATCTACAGTCAATACCTCTACATTTCACTGGATTCCTGTTTTAAAATTATACCTCAGGGATTGGAGGGATGACTCTGTGATTATGAGCACTGCCAGCCCTTTCAATGGCCCCAGCGTTTCGTCCTACCAAGTCCCAGAAGATCTGCCGCCCTCTGCTGGCCTCAGTGGGCCTTACATGCATGTGGTGCACAGATGAGCATAGCTTTCGTTCCCTAAGTCCCTGTGACTGCCTTTTGTTACAGCAGTCCCTTTCTATCCCCTTTCATTCCTCCTTCATTAGGTTAGCCTTTCCCCAGGGCGTTCTTGTCACTCCGTTCTCTAACTCAAGAGGGGTTTCCCACACACGCTCCTAGTTCAGCCTTATAAAATGCCCTGCATTGCCCCACTTTCACACCACCCAGCCCATAGCGTAAGCAGTTTCCACTGCAGATTCCATTCGTTCAGTCGCCCTGCTCTTGTTTCTCCACTGTTAACTGTTCGCATTGAACCCTTGAAGAATTTTGTACTCAGAATTCACACCCCGGCTTCTTCTGAAACTCTGAGAGTTTTAGCAACATTAGATCAAATATCATCACAGTCAGGTTGATGTGAGTGATGGCTGCCACTTGCAGACTGTCATGAGAACCTACGGGTGTCAGTCAGGCTGACATGGCTATTCGGATGCCAGATGGTGTCTGATTTAACAAAATATCTACCCAGTCATTTGCTGACCATAAGATTGATCGAGTGGAGGCTTCAATGATGAAGAACACACACTTAACAGAACCATCTCAGGCAGTCCCGGCAAACTGAAGCAACAATAACCCATCCCTGCGCAAGAAGCAATCTGATTTCCAAGCATTGGTTGGATCACAGAATGCTGTTTAAAGTTCTCAAATGTCAACAAAAAGCAACCTCCCGAAGTTGTCCCCAAGGAAGCCTAGACTTTCGCGTTATTATTGTAATGCTTGGATTATAAACATTTCCAAAGAACTAAAGGAAACTGTGTCTAAGCAGCTATGAATGTGTGAGAAGAACCTCTCACTAAGCAGTGGATATCAGTAATGAAGCAGAAATAGGAAGAGACTGAAATGTAAATTCTCAAGCCAGAAGTACATTGACAAGAATTGGATCTATTAGAAGGATTCAATAGATTAGTGTAGCAGCGTCAGGTAACTGGAGGATAGGCTTGTGTAGACACACTATGGGCTTCAGTAGACACACTGTGGGCTTCTGTAGACACACTGTGGGCTTGTGTAGACACACTGTGGGCTTGTGTAGACACACTGTGGGCTTCAGTAGACACACTGTGGGCTTCAGTAGACACACTGTGGGCTTCAGTAGACACACTGTGGGCTTGTGTAGACACACTGTGGGCTTGAGTAGACACACTATGGGCTTCAGTAGACACACTGTGGGCTTCAGTAGACACACTGTGGGCTTCAGTAGACACACTGTGGGCTTCAGTAGACACACTGTGGGCTTGTGTAGACACACTGTGGGCTTCAGTAGACACACTGTGGGCTTCAGTAGACACACTGTGGGCTTGTGTAGACACACTGTGGGCTTCAGTAGACACACTGTGGGCTTCAGTAGACACACTGTGGGCTTCAGTAGACACACTGTGGGCTTGTGTAGACACACTGTGGGCTTCAGTAGACACACTGTGGGCTTCAGTAGACACACTGTGGGCTTGTGTAGACACACTGTGGGCTTCAGTAGACACACTGTGGGCTTCAGTAGACACACTGTGGGCTTGTGTAGACACACTGTGGGCTTCAGTAGACACACTGTGGGCTTCTGTAGACACACTGTGGGCTTCAGTAGACACACTGTGGGCTTGTATAGCTATAGTGTAAACACACACACACACATACATCTTATGAAGTAGCATAACATTAAAGAAGGGCCACAAAGTTATGTCACCAGTTGGTTCTGAGACAAAGAGAAATTTTTTCATTCTTCAGTCATGACATTCATTAGGACATGAACACTTTCTGTTGGGAAGAAAAAGGATACAGTTCCAACTCTGACATAAATGCTCAACTCCTGGAAAGAGAAATTTCATCCTTGTATGAATTGGAGCAGATGGCTTCAAGTCCTACATTCTTTAACTTCCAGGTCTTTCAGTGTAGATTTTCATTTCCATTGCTTTAAAAGCCCTTAAGTACATAAATATGAAAACGTTTCTCAGAGTTTACAGCCTAACTTCTACTAGAGTTCTGATCACGCCAGATGGCAGAGTACCCTCAGAATGTACAAATAATTATGCATCATTGAACCCTGCTCTGCCCAGGGAGATTTCTGTCTGTGTCTGGAATAGCTCAATTAGGGCCTCTTATTATTTGTAGTGTTTCCATTCATTCTCATGGAGATGCTTGGACACACCATCACCCAAGGCAATACCCCAGTGGCTCCTCTTTACTGTGTGTGAGGAGGCCAAAGGAATGACGAGAGGAGACACTGGAGCCTGGTTCCTGGCTAAATAACTTGTCAGAGTGAGTCACATTATCACAGAGCCCAAAGAGTCATTTGCACAATCGATATTTCCAGCATTATGCGATAATTGTGCCATTTTGTAGCCAATATATACTCTGGTAAAGAAAACCGAAACCTCAGGACGTTATAGGAGAGGGTAGATAAGCTTCAGACAAAGAGAATAAATACATCACAAGGAAAATAGTACGAAATAGCAAAGAAATGAATCAGCATTGAATCGCAGGCAAAGAAAAATATTGCCGTTGGTCCATTCCAAGGGTATGAACCAGAGGGGGGTGGGGAATGAAAGAAACCATCCCCGAAGCGTTCAGCAGCCGGGAAAGCCCAACAGACAGTACTGGTATTTTTCCCCAGGAAACACTTTGATGTCTGAGGTGGTATGAGATTCTTTGTATTGTTTTAGCTCAGCTCTGCTGCTCAGATTAGAAGCAGGGACAGACTCGGCACGGGATGCTGGGACACAGGGAGGCAAGTCTTACCCATGGAGTTCCTTCCAGAACCCTGGAAAGGCTGATGGGCAGTGGCAATGTCTCCGAGTGACTTTCACCAGCTTCACAGCTATATGTAACTTATTTTTAATCCTAACTAAGGAAAACTATAACCATAACTATCTGTCTTCAACTCCTTCAAAGACCACAGAAGGATAAACTCTAAAAATGACAGAGACATCTCGATACCTGGACAGTCACCCAAAGTTCTTCTGTAATGTTCCATCTTCAGCCCATAGGCCATAGTGTGTCTGGCAGAATCCGCAGCAAAGCAGGAAACTTTAAACTGTCCACCTGTATTGGCAGTTTGTCAGTCATTTTTCTCTGTGTCCTGCAGAATGTCTGGCAGACTCTTCCATGAAGCAGGAACTCTGTAGCAATGTCCATCTTGTATCAGCAGTCACTTTCCTGTGGGTCCTGCATGTCTAGTTTATACAGCATAAAGTCAAACAGTCCAGACAAGAGCAGTACCTTGTCCAAATGGCTAGTCTTTCCATATTGAAAGCAAACTCTATAATGAATTTCTTCGATGTCCATCTTCCTTTCTGACACAGGTGGTGTTGCCAGGAGCAGTTATATATCACTGTCAAGAAAAACCCTAAACCATTTTAAATGCCATATTCTGTAGGTCTTAGAAAGGTTTGAAGAATGCCTATGCATTTTAAATATATCTCTATATATCTAGAATATATAACCAACCTAACTATAATCTTTGACTATCATAGGTAACTATGTACAATCTGTACTTAATTAAACATTGCATTTTAAATGAGATATATAAACACAATACATAAACAAGAGGAGAAATATGCTTGTCACAAAATCAACCTTAAATTTGTATCAATAAATGAAAATCCATTCCAAAACAAGGTATTCATTTCTATATCCTATTCACCTTTTTTCCTTTTAAAAAGAGATTGTGATCACTAACCATTTATAACCAACCCCATTTAAATAAAAACAAACATTTATAGACAATATTTGGGAATTTGGATTTCAAACTGCTTCCTGCTGGTAGGGGGCGCTATCATGGGGATCCTAAGAAGATAGAGAAATCCTGGCTGTGGTCTGCAAGGCTGCCTTGTCCCAGCTGTTTTGAATGTTGGCTCACCTGGGACACTGCTTCAGGGGGTCTGGCTTGATCAAACCATGTTAGTCTAGAAGGAATCCACAGCTTTTCATTTTCTGTAGAAACAAAAATAGAAATTCTTTTCCCCAGTAACCTGTCCTTAGACTTAAATTTGGAAGTCAAAGCATTTTTTAAATATATAAATTGGATTAATTCAGCAGCACTGATAATCAAGTGTGTTTTAGCAGCTGTTCCTTCCTTAGCAACTGAGAAATTCAAAGACAGCACAGTAGCACACAGTATCCAGACTCTCTGTGTGCTTCCCATCTGTAGGTGGCTTTTTTATTACTCTATTTATTTCCTTTTATTTTTTTCATTTTCTGAGACAGGGGTTCTCTGTGAACTTTTGGCTGTCCTGGATTCACTCTGTATACCAGGTTCACTTTGAAATCACAGAGATCTGCTTGCCTCTACCTCCAGAGTGCTGGAATTAAAGGTGAGTGCCACCACACCCAGCTACTCTTTTTATTCCTATTTTTTAAATCACTTGATCCTGTTTCTTTTTCTCTTTCAAGCCTATGTATATTTTAAACACACTGTAAACCTTTAGAGGTTGTTCTTTATCTTAATTTGCCTTCACTGTAAATCTTCATCTTTTTCTGGCCACGAGTATTTTATCTGTTAACAACAACATTGCTTTCCAATATGGCGGGGGTACATTTATCACCAGCGGTGAGAGCTGTGCTCATAGCCTTGGTCTATGCCGCCATCAAGCAGCATGCCGCCGGCTTGGAGTCATTGCCAGCTCTCATACACACCACCGAATTGTTAGCAGGGCTTCTTAAAAGAGTTGTTTTTTTTTTTTTTTTTTCCTGCTTATGCTGAGTCAGGAAGTCTTCCTTAAAGGAGCCACACAAATCTCTGCTTGTCTCTAGCAAAACAGAGCCGAACTGACAAAAATGCTGCTACCAAGAAGCCTTGCTTGTCTCTGTTCTTTTGATTCTAAAATCCCTTTTTAAGCTTTTGTCAAGTTTTAAGTAGAAGTTCTTAATACCCATGTTGTAGGCGCCATTTTGTTATAGGCACTTTCCCACCAGTCTGGTCCCAGAGCCGTGTTAGCCCCTAATAACACGAAGAGACAGTATTAATATAAAACAGTTGGCCAATGGCTAGAGCTTCTTATTGGCTAGCTCTGTCTTAAATATTACCCATTTCTATCAATCTAAGTGTTTTCACGTGGTCTTCTCTTACCGGAGAGAGGGATCTGAACCTCTTCTCTCATGTCCTACATCTCCCAGAATCCTCCTTGTCTCCTAGTCCCTCCTATCTTGCTTTTTTATAGGCCAACAGTGTTTATTCATTAACCAATAAGAGAAACATATTACAGAATAAGGTAAAGCCCTTCTTTTTGTTTTAGACAGAAAAGAGGAGATGATGGGAGATGTCATTCTGTAAATATGTTTCTCATATTGGTTAATGAATTCATTGGTTAATGAATAAAGCATTGTTGGCCAATAAGAAAGCAACATAGGTGGGCCTAGGAGACAAGGAGGATTCCGGGAGATGTAGTAGAGAAGAGTCAGGATGTAGGGCATGAGTGAAGAGGTCCAGACCCTCTGTCTGGTAAGATAAGACCACGTGGAAACACTTACATTGATAGAAATGGGTTAATATTTAAGGCAAAGCTAGCCGATAAGAAGCTCTGGCCATTGGCCAACTGCTTTATGTCTAATAAAGTCTCTCTGTGTTATTTTGGGACTGACGAGGCTCTGGGACCAGGCTGGCGGGACAGTGCTCGTAGCACTAGGCCACTATAAGAAGAATGATTGTGAGAAGGGAGAACACAGGGAGGGTGTTGGGGTATGTAAGTGAAGCTGTCTCAGGCCTCTAGCCCAGCCTCCACCAGGTGAAGGGAACTGGGCAATGACTCCAGCCAATACCTTGAGCATTTCTTAGTCAACGTTTATCCAGTGAGTTTTGAAAGAGTTTTGGAAAACTGTTCCTTCAACAGGAGGTATCCCACAGTAGCTTCTGAAGAGAAACCACTCTGGCTACTCTTTACATTAAGCCCCTGATTGATGGCAAAGGTAATCAAAACAAAACAAAATAAAAAGGCCCAAAGTTCTACAGACTGGCCCCTGCTTCTAAGACAGCACCTTCTGCTGATGACATTCACTTAGCCCATTGAGAAATCAAATATGTATCCCAGGCCGTGTTTTAAGGTGCCCTTTAAACTCTGTCTTTGTTTCTGGACCTCTCCTAACAGCTCAGCTTTTGGTATAGGAAGGGTTATGTGTTAATGGATCTTTGACCTTAGTGGCAAAGGCAAAGAAGAAATTATAAAAACAGTGTTATAAAGGGGGAGTACAGGCAGGAGGAACTAGGAATTTATCAGAACAAGTGAAGTTTAGTTGAATACAGATGAGGAACAGAATCAGTTGAGGAGGAAGGGAAGGTGGGAAATGGGGGGGGTGACAGGCAGGGGCATCATGGAGAACAACAGAGGATGGATCTCACTGGGGCAAAGGGCACCGGCCCCGCTCTCCAGAGGAAGTACTAGGTTGTCAGGCAGTCTTCCGCAGGGCGGTGGCCCTTTGCAGATTTTCCTTATCTCTATTCTCCTTCCAGAATCAAGGCCTATTTGGCAATTTGAAATGCACGTGTTTCCTTTCTCTCCATTCTCTTTCCTGCCCAGGTCTCAGCTCTTCACAGACTCTTTCGTCTGCTTATGGGACTTGACTTTCTCACGCTAGTGGTCATTGCCTGAGAGCGCTGCTGAGCTCGGAAGCTCAGCCATTTGGAGGTCTTCTCTCGGCTAGACACACTGAGGACTGGACATTGATTTCCCACTGCCCTGAGTTTCCAATTTATTTCCCGACTGCAGAACCGCTCAGCAGCTATTTGTTCTGGAGCCCTGGTGCTTGGCTGACAGCTGCTGTTGGAGGGCCCCGTTCACACACAGCACATCTCTCTTTCAGGGAATACGCTTTCCAGGCACTCAATGGTGGGCTGATGTACTGTGAAATAATCTTGTGGGTTTGGACAGAGGACAGGGACTACATTTTATGATTCAACACACATGGCCACCTTCAATGTATAGTCAAATTTCCAGGCAGACAACCAGACACTCTTCAGGGAAAGCAGCGTGAAGCAGGATAGTTGCCGCATCATTGATACAGCTGTGCCCAGCCCGTGGTTGGTGACCCAGATCTGCTGGCGGCTGTATATTGAGCATTTGATGTTGCCAGTGTCTAGTTTAGTAAGTTATTAACACGTTCCAATAGGTAAAGCAGTGTCCTACTTGCGTTTGGAGAGTGTTGTGGTTCCTGACTTATTTTAAAGAGGGACGTTAGAACCACAGTGATTTTTAAAAGAGTAGTGTGTCCTGTAGCCCCGATAAACGAGGCCGAGAGATGACATCTCCCATGTAGCGGTGCCCATTGTTAGGCTGAAAAGTAATTCTGTGATTCTAGGGTCTAATTGTGCCCCCTGATAATGCAGATTCCTCCTTCTGCATCTGTCAACCTCACTAGAGCTCCTGCTGAGGCTGCTTGGTGGCTTCCCAGAGCCTGGAGGAGTAGTCAGCAGGTGAACTTGCTGTCCCCTTAGCTGTGCGGCTCTGTCTGAGCCCAATGCTGGTTCATGGGTCAAGGCTTCCTCCTCCTGCTTCTCGGGTTGTTGTGTGGCTTTGTTGCTGTTTAGTAATCCTGCCTTTGGCACTTGTCAGTAGGTTATTCGACTGTACTGATTCAATGATTTAACACGTTTGCCTGGTTATACACTGCCGGCTACACGCTGGTAATACTTACCAGTATACACATACACACACAGGGCAGGGGCTCAAGGAGCTTCTAGAGGCAGAAGGTAGTCTATACACATGTTTAAACAAGATATACAGGACTTCAGATGCCGATAAAAGAAGAGGAAATAAGAAAAAACCATCCAGGAAAAGAGGCTCGTGAGGAATGAGGTTAGTGTCTCTTTAAGGAGAGGGGTTGGATAAAGCCCTTGAGGGAAGTCTGAGGAAGAGCAGAAGATAGGGATGGGGGGGTTGGGTTGGTGGGCTGGGTGGGCTTGCACACAGCCTGCAGGTGAAGGTTACTGAAGCAGGAAAGAGAGCAGTGAATAATGAGTCTAACTTGCTAGCTGGGTACAGAGGGGAATGTGGCCTTGCAGGTGTTTGTGGGAACTGTGGTGGCCGAAGTCAGTGAAGGGGCATCTGCAACAATCAGAAGGAAGAGTGTTAGTGCTTGGGCCTGGGGCAGCAATGCCACTAAGTACGGTGTGGTTAGACTGCGGGTTATCAAGGCCCAAGCTCCATCCCCTGTGGCTCTCCCATGAGCACCAATGCCTTCCCACCCATCCCCCATGGTCCTCCCAGAAGACAAGCCCTTCCCATCCATCCCCTGTGGTCCTCCCAGAGGACCCGCCCTTCCCATCCATCCTCTGTGGTCCTTAAAGAAGACCAGCTCTTCCCATCCATCCTCTGTGGTCCTTAAAGAAGACCAGCCCTTCCCATCCATCCCCCATGATCCTCCCAGAAGACCAGCCCTTCCCATCCATCCCCTGTGGTCCTCCCAAAAGACCAGCCCTTCCCATCCATCCCCCATGGTCCTCCCAGAGGACCAGCCCTTCCCATCCATCCCCCATGATCCTCCCAGAGGACCAGCCCTTCCCATCCATCCCCTGTGATCCTCCCAGAAGACCCGCCCTTCCCATCCATCCCCCATGGTCCTCCCAGAAAACCAGTCTTCCAGTCATTATTGCTTCTGGTCAACTTTGCTCAGATGTTTTCACAACACTCCAAAGTTACCTGCCCCGAAGCATAATTCCCTAACCCCAACCCACTCCCACAACCTCCATTGTTTTTATTATCATGTATGCTGAGAAAGTTTCCCCTACTCTCCACGCAGAGTTCTATTGCTTACATCTGCATTGCTAGCTCCTTTCGATCTCATACTATACTTACTCTCCTCTGAACATTCAATCCCACAAAGATTAGTACTTTTCGTGGTTAAGGAACTCCTACAAACCTAAGGAGGGGTCAGATGCAACTCTAGCTAGAAAGGCAAATACCTGACTATGAGAAAAGGCCCCAAGCAACCATCGCCAGGCTGGGACCCCAGTTCCCAGAGTATGCCAGGGAAGGAGCAAGTGCTCTCGCCACCCACAAATGCCGAGCTTCGGGGGGAGGGGTGGTGTGTGCTGTAAGAGACCCATAGCCATTACCCCAGAGATGCCAGAATTTTTCTTGCTTTCTTTTCTTACTTCTCTTTAGGTAAGTCTGCACATTTGAAAACATTTATCATGTGGTATTTTCCCCCTCTGGAAGACAGGAAATAACAAAGCGAGAACATTTGCCTTCAAGTTGAACAGGACATCTAGTTGTAGGTGTAATAATTGGGACAATACAATCTATTAAGGAAAAAAAGATATGAAGTGATCATTTTGGGGGGAGGGGGAACAGTATGAAGGGAATCACGGAGCATGTACTCAGTACCAAAGACTGGATAGGCTGAGGTAGATTGAAGCCAAGGGAAGGAAATTCTGTTTGGACCAATGATGCTCTCTTATGCTCTCCCTGGCTCTCAGGTCCCATTGATAGAGTCATTTACAATTCTCCAGTGATGGAGGTTTAGCTCCACTAAACACTAGTGAATCAGGAGTCTTGTCTAGCCTCCTTCTGTGGATCCCGCTGAAATATTTGGGGATTTCAAGTCCCCTTGACTTTTTCTGTGATCCCTGATGTGAAATGGGGTCTTTGTTGGAAAAAAAAAACAATGCTTGATCAAGAAGCTAAGGTCACATACCAGTTTTTTTTTTTCTTTTCTGGGAGCCTCAAATGCCCACATAAAGCAAAAAGCTTCCTCCACAGAACCCAAGCAGCTTAGGTCCCAGTTTTAAGCGAGGAGATTCCTGTTGTGCAATTTTTTTCTCATTACGACTCTGTTTTTACTCTGGAATGTTGAACTTAAGCAACTGTCTCCTCTATCAAAATATACAGACCTGCACTTAACACAACACCCTTTCATTTCATTTGGCTGGGTAAAGCTAGCTTTGTGCACGAGGACTTGAGAGCATGTCACCCGAGTTTTGCCTAACCCCGCTTGAATACAGAGACTACACTACCATTTCTGTTTCTTTCCTTGGGCGTGAGCTCTGACTCCAGTTTTATTTCGTAGCACTTGCTGGACATGGGACTGGGTCAAAGACCACACTTTAAAGTAGAAGATTTTTCATAAAACCTAACGGTGCCCCCAAGTGGCAGAGCTTGTTTCTGCACCCCGTGGTCCTTCTTAGAGAATCCATTCTGTCTCTTTTTAAATGACTGTTTTCAATTATGTGTCTGTGTGTGGGTATATGCACACGTGTGTTTGGGCGCCAGCAAAGGCCAGAACCATGGGGTCTATCTGAAGTTTGTGATCCAACTCAGCTCCCCTACAAGAACAGGCCATGCTCTGAAGTGCTGAGCTGCATTTCCAGCCCCAGAAGCCTTGTTTCTTAGAAACTACAGGAATTACTTTGAAATAATCGACATTATTCATTTGGTCGGTCACCACCGCCACCACTATCAACCTCATTTTTGGTTGCTGGAGATGAAACCCCATGGCCTTGTGAATGCTAAGCCTGTACTTTACTATCAAGCTACTATACCTTAATATACCCTTAAGCTATATTATTCCTAAGATGGTTCTGCAAATTCTTCAATACTGGCCTTTAATTTCTGGGGTGCTTGAGATTTTTTTTTTTTTTTTTTGCTACTTGCTGTCCCGAGAAAGAAGCTTAGACGCAAGGGCTGATATCAGAGGGGATGTCCAACCTTTTGACATCACGATATAATGTTGTCATCTGCAGATGTGTTGGATCATGTTCATAGCATGTGTGCAACCGTGCACAGGATGCATGCTGCCTAGAGGCTGCAGCTTGGACAAACCTGTGTAAGAGCATGCTTGGTAGACGGTCTCCTGAATGTTCTCATGGGAAGGACAGGTTACTTTGGAATAAATGGTCTCCAGTGGAACTGACATTAACAAGAGAGAGGAAACTTGAGAAAACTTTTAAGTGATTTGAACTAGGATTGTCATGGCCATGCCCTGGTCTTCTCTCTGCAACACAAGTGGTTTTTAGGAGGTGCAACAATCCCCTAAATGGTTCCGAATGCCTGAATGTGCTATGAAGTGCCATTCACTGGTGGAGTGGAAGTACATTAGCCATTATGTCTCAAGGCCGACTTTGAACATGAACTCTCAAGATGATGGAAACCCTCCACCAGGCCTCTGCACATCCTCCAGTGTGGTGAGAGTGTGGTGATTGATGAGAAAGATTAGGGAGCTGCCTTAGTTATGGTTTCTATTGCTGCGCAGAGACGCAATGACCACAGCAACTCCTATAAAGGAAAACATTTAATTGAGGTGGCAGCTTACAGTTTCAGAGTTTCAGTCCATTACCATCGTGGTGGGCAGCGTGGCCGGGTGCAGACCCATGCATGGCTGGCTACATCTTGACCACAAGGCGGCAGGAAGTTGACTGAGGCACTGGGTGGGATTCTGAGATTAGGAAACCTCAAAGCCCCCTTCCCCCCAACGTGGCACACTTCTGCCAGCAAGGCCATACCTGCTCCAACAAAGCCGCACCTCCTAATGATGTTACTTCCTGTGAGCTTATTGATGTTTAAACCACTGCAGCAGCTCAGGAGTATAGCAGCAGAGTCATGGAGTCCTTTGCGTGGTTATTTGCTGGTCCCTTACCCTGAAGAATTAGCACCCTTGGAGACCAGGAAGCCCTGCACTTCCCTCCCCTGAGCCTCACTGAGTGGCTCTAACTAGGTTTGGTACCCCCCAGAAATAGTCTGGGGGCCGGAAGACAAGTCATTTCCCACAGCATCAGTCAGGGAGCCACCCAGAATGAGCCTTGTGTTTGTACTTTCTAATTTTTTATTTTTGACATTTTATACAGACCCACGCAGAAGCGTCCAAGATATTGTCTAAGAACTTTAAAACTGTAAAATAAGGAGAGGAAATTGCTTGTGAACACGCCTTTCGTTGCTCCGATCAGGAAGGACTTCAGCTTACTACGACACCGTGAAGATTCACGCACGAGAAAGGGGGCATGCTGACCTAGTAAAACCCGGGAAGGTTAACCTCATTGCTACCCTAAAGAGAGTACAGACAGAGTAATGTACAGCTGCTGGCTTTGTCTGTACGGGTAGCCGCACTGATATGGCAGACAGCAAGGAACTGGAAGATTGAAGTTCTATCATGACTGAGAGTGGAGGCATATGCTTCATGGTTTTGCAAATTCAAATGGTGAAGGCGGGAAGCACCTAGAAAGGATAAGACATACTTATTAGGTTTTGCAGGGCAAGAGAGTGAGGATTAAGATAGCTAGACAAATTTACATATTCATCTGCATTATTCCTACTAGCCACTAGAGGGCAGGCCTGCACAGCATACACTGTACAGAAACGCAGCTGCAGCGGTGAAATTCTTGATTTTTGCAAGATTAATATTCTGGTATCTCAGGCCAGATCACATTTGCCAAGAAGACCATGTCTTTCATGTTTCAGAGTATTTAGCGATGTACCTGACCACCAGAAGCCAGAAATCACAGACCTCTCAACCACGACAATAAATATCTCCAATTGCTAATTAACGTCTGGGGAGGGGAAATTACCCTTGACAGACAACCAGTAAGTGTCAGTTATTCCACTGATATAAGGTTAAAACATCTCTTTTCTCAAGATCCTTGTTTAGCTCGGAGTCATAGGACAACAGCTTTAAAAAGACACAAGTGTCCAGCTACTTCTCAGCTAAGTCTCAGATACACAGAGGGCTCTGTGCAGGATTGTTCCTATGATAGGGACCTGAGAGAATGTCGTGTGAGCCTAGCAAGTGAGTCTGTAGTATAAAGCTCATAGGCCCCACAGAACCCTAAAAAAGAGCGTAGTAGCAATCTAAATCTCAACAGCTAATTCCTTAGTACTTATTTATTTATTTATTTATTTTAAAAAAGCATTATTAACAACTCTTCTATTTATTCAAAGCAATGCCATTTCAAAAATTTATGTTACAACAGCCAGGAAAAAAGAAAAGAAAGAAAGAAAAGAAGAAAGGAAAGAAGGAAGGACGGAAGAAAGAAACACAAAATAATGAGAAACAGGTAATCAGTACTGCCTATCCCTTGTTTAACACTGCTGGCTTCACTCAAAACACAGTTACAGAAAAGTATTAAGTTCAGAGTCTCTGAGGACTTACCATACTGTCTATACACAGTACAGTATACACACAGTGCAGTATACACACAGTGCAGTATACACACAGTACAGTATACACACAGTACAGTATACACACAGTACAGTATACACACACAGTACAGTACACACACAGTACAGTATACACACAGTACAGTATACACACAGTACAGTATACACACAGTACAGTATACACACAGTACAGTACACACACAGTACAGTATACACACAGTACAGTACACACACAGTACAGTATACACACAGTACAGTATACACACACAGTACAGTACACACACAGTACAGTATACACACAGTACAGTATACACACAGTACAGTATACACACAGTACAGTATACACACAGTACAGTACACACACAGTACAGTATACACACAGTACTGTACACACACAGTACAGTACACACACAGTACAGTACACACACAGAACAGTATACACACACAGTACAGTATACACACAGTACAGTATACACACAGTGCAGTATACACACAGTACAGCATACACACAGTGCAGTATACACACAGTACAGCATACACACAGTGCAGTATACACACAGTACAGTATACACACACAGTACAGTATACACACAGTACAGTATACACACACAGTATACACACAGTACAGTATACACACAGTACAGTATACACACACAGTATACACACAGTACAGTATACACACAGTACAGCATACACACAGTACAGTATACACACACCGTACAGTATACACACACAGTACAGTATACACACACAGTATACACACACTACAGTATACACACAGTACAGTATACACACAGTACAGTACACACACAGTACAGCATACACACAGTACAGTATACACACACAGTACAGTATACAAAGTACAGTATACACAAGTAAGTATACACAAGTAAGTACACACACAGTATACACACAGTACAGTATACACACAGTACAGCATACACACAGTGCAGTATACACACACAGTACAGTATACACACACAGTGCAGTATACACACAGTACAGCATACACACAGTACAGTATACACACACAGTATACACACAGTACAGTATACACACAGTACAGCATACACACAGTGCAGTATACACACACAGTACAGTATACACACACAGTACAGTATACACACAGTGCAGTATACACACACAGTACAGTATACACAAGTAAGTATACACAACAGTACAGTACATACACAGTACAGTATACACACAGTACAGTATACAAAAGTAAGTATACACAAGTACAGTACACACACAGTACAGTATACACACAGTAAGTATAACACAGTACAGCATACACACAGTGAGTATACACACAAGTAAGTATACAAAGTAAGCATACACACAGTACAGTATACACACACAGTACAGTATACACACAGTACAGTATACACACACAGTATACACACACAGTACAGTATACACACAGTACAGTATACACACAGTACAGTATACACACAGTACAGTATACACACAGTACAGTATACACACAGTACAGCATACACACAGTACAGTATACACACACAGTACAGTATACACACAGTACAGTATACACACACAGTATACACAACAGTAAGTATAAAAGTACAGTATACAACAGTAAGTATACACAAAGTACAGTATACACAGTACAGTATACACACAGTACAGTATACACACACCGTACAGTATACACACACAGTACAGTACACACACAGTACAGTATACACACACAGTATACACACACAGTACAGTATACACACAGTACAGTATACACACAGTACAGTATACACACAGTACAGTATACACACACAGTACAGTATACACACAGTACAGTATACACACAGTACAGTACACACACAGTACAGTACACACACAGTACAGTACACACAGTGCAGTATACACACACAGTACAGTACACACACAGTACAGTATACACACAGTACAGTATACACACAGTACAGTATAAACACAGTGCAGTATACACACACAGTACAGTACACACACAGAAGTATAACAAGTACAGTATACACACAGTACAGTACACACAGTACAGTATACACACAGTACAGTATACACACAGTACAGTATACACACAGTACAGTATACACACAGTACAGTATACACACAGTACAGTACACACACAGTACAGTATAACACAGTACAGTATAACACACAGTACAGTACACACACAGTACAGTATACACACAGTACAGTATACACACAGTACAGTATACACACAGTACAGTATACACACAGTACAGTATACACACAGTACAGTACAGTATACACACAGTACAGTATACACACAGTACAGTATACACACAGTACAGTACACACACAGTACAGTATACACACACAGTACAGTACACACACAGTACAGTATACACACAGTACAGTATACACACACAGTACAGTATACACACAGTACAGTATACACACAGTACAGTACACACACAGTACAGTATACACACAGTACAGTATACACACACAGTACAGTATACACACAGTACAGTACACACACAGTACAGTATACACACAGTACAGTATACAACAGTACAGTACACACACAGTACAGTATACACACAGTACAGTACACACACAGTACAGTATACACACAGTACAGTATACACACAGTACAGTATACACACAGTACAGTATACACACAGTACAGTACAGTATACACACAGTACAGTATACACACAGTACAGTATACACACAGTACAGTACACACACAGTACAGTATACACACACAGTACAGTACACACACAGTACAGTATACACACAGTACAGTATACACACAGTACAGTACACACACAGTACAGTATACACACACAGTACAGTACACACACAGTACAGTATACACACAGTACAGTATACACACAGTACAGTACACACAGTACAGTATACACACAGTACAGTACACACACAGTACAGTATACACACACAGTACAGTATACACACAGTACAGTATACACACAGTACAGTATACACACACAGTACAGTTACACACAGTACAGTATACACACAGTACAGTATACACACACAGTATACACACAGTACAGTATACACACAGTACAGTATACACACAGTGCAGTATACACACACAGTACAGTATACACACAGTACAGTACACACACAGTACAGTATACACACAGTACAGTATACACACACAGTACAGTATACACACAGTACAGTACACACAGTACAGTACACACACAGTACAGTACACACACAGTACAGTATACACACAGTACAGTATACACACAGTACAGTATACACACAGTACAGTATACACACAGTACAGCATACACACAGTACAGTATACACACAGTACAGTATACACACAGTACAGTATACACACAGTACAGCATACACACAGTACAGTATACACACAGTACAGTGTACACACAGTACAGTATACACACAGTACAGTATACACACAGTACAGTATACACACAGTACAGTATACACACACAGTACAGTATACACACAGTACAGTATACACACACAGTATACACACAGTGCAGTACACACACAGTACAGTATACACACAGTACAGTATACACACACAGTACAGTATACACACACAGTACAGTATACACACAGTACAGTATACACACAGTACAGTATACACACAGTACAGTATACACACAGTGCAGTATACACACAGTACAGTATACACACACAGTACAGTATACACACAGTACAGTATACACACACAGTATACACACACAGTACAGTATACACACAGTACAGTATACACACACAGTACAGTATACACACAGTACAGTACACACACAGTACAGTATACACACACAGTACAGTATACACACAGTACAGTATACACACACAGTACAGTATACACACAGTACAGTATACACACACAGTACAGTATACACACAGTACAGTATACACACACAGTACAGTATACACACAGTACAGTATACACACAGTACAGTATACACACAGTACAGTACACACACAGTACAGCATACACACAGTACAGTATACACACACAGTACAGTATACACACAGTACAGTATACACACACAGTATACACACACAGTACAGTATACACACAGTACAGTATACACACACAGTATACACACACAGTACAGTATACACACACAGTACAGTATACACACAGTACAGTACACACAGTACAGAGAGGGTTAAAAGAGGGTGCAGAACTCCTACCGAACAGAGAGCCCACCTTGCTTATTTGCATGAACATACCACCAACAGCTGGGTGTTGCTGGTGCAGAGGCAGGTGGATCTCTGTGAGTTCCAGAAAATTCCAGGTACAGCCTCCAAAGCAATACAGAGAAAACTTGTCTTGAAAAACCAAAGGGGGGAAAAAAAAAGAAAAAAGAAAAGAAGGACACCACCCACAAAGTTAAATAAATCATAATGAAATCATAATGGTTTTCTGGGGGCCCCGTGTGCTGTTTTTAAACCAAAGAACTCTAATTTGATTGTGCAATAGATGACTGATTAAAAAGAAAGTCAATATATAGACTTCCTCTTTAAAAATAACTATTTATTTTGAACCTGGCATAGTGTGCAGACAAGGTCTTGGGGACTAAAGCAGGAGATTCAATTATTAAAACGAGGAATATGTTAGTCCTTTGGAAATGCCAGTACTTGCACCGATTTACCACACATTTATTTCTGTCAGGCATGTAACCTTGTTAAATTCCCTAAAAATAACTTCATACTTGCTATTTTAAAATACTAGGCCAAACATCTTAAGTTTAAAAAGCAACAGATATACTATTATGAGCAATTTCAATGTGTCCCAGTAGAGAGGCAGAGCTGATACTAACTTTAAAAAGAAAAACAAACAAACAAAAGGGAAACAAAAATTATGGCCAAGATTAAAAAAAGCAGTTACCTTGAACACGGAGCCTCGGGGACAAAGGACCTGCCTACTCGTGTTTATTTAGTATCCGTGAGGAAGCACATACCGTTGCCCCAAATGTTTTTCTATTTTAACAGAAATAAATTTTCAAACTGCCCTCCAACTGCCACCATATTCCAGTAAAACGCTACATCTGATCACTATGGGGAGAATAAGCAAAGGTCCACTCTGAAATATAAGAAACACTTCCCAGCACCCGTGTCCAAGCCACCTACAGAGACAGCATAGAAACTAGACTTGAGTGTGTTGTTAGTTTCAGCAGGCGGCCAGTCCGGTCGTGTGAGGTCACCACGGGAAATGTACAGTAAAAGCCTGCGTCCTGACACTGGCGAGTGCCCATCACTGTATCCCAACTGCTACTCTGTCTCACCTGTTTACACAGACAGACAGATGCCTGGGGGACAGACTACGTTTCCTGGTGCCCACAGCTCTGCCAGCTTTCTCTTGGATGAGGAGAGGAATGGAGCGATGGAAGGTGATGGAAGAGAAACAGCACAGTTGAAACCCAGCAACCTGCGGACACAGCACCACCCCCAGAAAGTGCTAGCCTGGCCGGGCGGTGGCGGTGCACGCCTTTAATCCCAGCTCTTGGGAGGCAGAGGCAGGCGGATCTCTGTGAGTTCAGGCCAGCCTGGTCTACAGAGGGAGTTCCAGGACAGGCTCCAAAGCTACACAGAGAAACCCTGCCTGTGTCAAAAAGCAAACAATAAACAAAAAACAACAAACAAAAACAAAAAAAAAAAAGAAAAGAAAAGAAAAGGAAAGGAGGGAGGGAGGGAGGGAAGGAGGAAAGGAGGAAGGAAGGGCTTGTCTGCCAGGCTCTGAACTTCCAGAAAATCAGACTTGTAAAGGCCTTGAACCTATCCGTTAGCAGAGGCCCCAAATCCATGACCCATGCTGCTGCTTACGAGAACCCACAAACTCTGCTTCTTCCTCCCAAACTGTGACGGGAAAGCTCTCATACACTGACCTCAAGCTGACGATATCTGGATTGCCCCTTAAAAAATCAATCAGCTTTATCATTCGAGAGACCATTGCCCACCTGGGGGCAATTACGGAGGAGAGTGGGGGGAGGGGAGTGAGAGGAAGGAGCGGAGGCTGTGGTCCAGATGAAAAGTAAATAAATTAATTAATTTAAAAAAGAGACGATTGCCATTTCATATTACAGATGACTGTAATTTGTTAATTTATAAATAGCTCTAAAACATCATGAATGAAATGCACCAAACTATACCTGTGCAAAACCCATGTCTGCCTGCACACCACCACACTTCCTACCATGACGATAATGGACTATAAACCTCTGAAACTGTAAGCCAGCCCCAATTAAATGTCCTTCGTTATAAGACTTGCCATGGTCATGTTGTCTTTCACAGCAATAAAGCCCCAACTAAGACACAGATCAAACAAATCATTCCACCCTAGTCTAGTTTGATGATCCAGTGAGTTTATGAGACTCTCTGGCAATATCATCCCCCTCCCTTCCCAAAAGCCCAGCATGGGTGCCAACTCAAACCAGCCACACTGGTGGAGTGCATCGTCTAACTCCAGGCAGTTGTGTCCTAGAGAAAACGCCTTTCTCCCAGAAATTATTTACCCTTAAAAAAGCTTAGAAAGCACACCAAGACCTGAATGAATCTAGTACATTTGCCATGAATCTCATGAGTCCCTTTAGCTTCTTTCTTCCCTCCCAGAAGAAATGTTTTGGTCCCAGAGGAAACAGTTCTGCAATGTAGTGAATATGTACAGACTGTTTTTCACATTAGTGTTCCCCAAAACAATAGAGTACAACGCCTGTTTTACATGGCATTTCTTCTTTATTAGATGTTATAGAAATCTAGAGATGGCTTCAAGGTCGAGAGAGGTTTCACTGATCACAATAGGCAGGGCATGGATATACGTGACCATTGACAGGCAGATATACTAAAGTGTGCTACATATACTGGACAGAATACCATTTGGCCATTGGAGCAAAGAAAACCTGCTATTTGTGGCCACATGAGTGGACCTGGAAGTCTAAGTTCTTAAAACTTTAAATGCCATATTCTGTAGGTCTTTGAAGTGTTTGAACATGGCCTATCTATCTGAGACACATCTCTGTATGACCTTGAAAACCTAACAAGACTATAAGTTTGCTGTTATAGATGACTATTCATCGGATTTTCTTAATTATATATCACATTTTAAAAGAGCTACGTA
The DNA here is from genome assembly GCF_943737965.1 of Phodopus roborovskii. Taxonomy (NCBI): domain Eukaryota; kingdom Metazoa; phylum Chordata; class Mammalia; order Rodentia; family Cricetidae; genus Phodopus; species Phodopus roborovskii. The sequence goes on from NW_026125026.1 coordinate 80,802, forward strand.
AACATAATACCCTAAACAAGAGTAGAAATATGCATACAGAATAACAGAAATAACTTTACATTGGTGTCAATAAAATAAAATCCATACCAATGTAAAATACCTTGAGTAGATTCAATAATCTATCCCTTTATTCTATCATTTCTATATCCTATCCCCTTTTGCTTAGCCTTTTTGAAAATATGGCCAAGAGCAATTTGTAACCAAACCCTGTAAACAAAGAAAAACATCTATAATCCATTTTTGGGGCATGTGAGTATAATTTTCTAGACTACTTCCTGTTGGTTGGGGGCACTGGTAATCTTTGGGGGACCCTGATAAAATTTAGGGTTGGTTATGGTCAAGTGCGGACTGGAGTATTCTGTGAGGCTGGGTCACCTAAGTCAGTCATCTTGAGGCTGTTGTTTGTGTAGAACTCAGAGGAAACAGCAACAGAGGCACTCTGAGATGTTGGATCATCTGGGCCATCGGCTCCCATCAGAGAGTTTTCAGGGAGGTCTTCCTCCATCAAACCTAATTTTTCTTAACCTGGAATGAATCCACAAAAGTATAACTTCTCCCCCAAAGTAACGTATCTTTTGACTTAAATTTTGAAGTCAAGGTATCTTTAAAATAGAGAGTTTGGTTTAGTCGAGCAGATTTCATAGTCAAATGTCTTTGAGCAGTTATCATTTGCTCATGGGCATCCAAACAATGTAAAGACAACAACATACAGCATCCAGACTCTGCATTTTCTATCTTTCTGTGGTTTCTTTCCTTTATAGTGCTTTACTTCCCTTTCTAAGGACTTTATTAGTATCTATGCTTTTAATCTAAGACTGTATATATTTTTCTTTCCTCTCTCCCAAGCCTACGTATAGTTTTAAACACACTGTCAAGCATTCAGAGGGCTTTTGTTTGTTTGTTTGGTCCGAGTCTGTCTTTATCTATCTTTGCCTGACCACGTGTGGCTCTAAGCTGTAGAAAAGGACCGCTCCACAGCATTCCTCTTGCATCTCTCATGAAGCCGGTTTGCGTTGCTGAGCGTTCCTAATAGACACTGGCCTTCTGCAAGCATCTGACTCACCTTGCTGTCTCCTGGCTCTCTCTGGTCCTCACCTCCGTGGTCAGTCAGCAGCAGGGCCACCTCAGGGGAAGGGACACTGCTTGGCTGTGTCTACTTCCTGCTGGTGGCACCAGAGACACATGGATCATAAGCAGGGGGGCGGAGGAAAAGCCTGCAGAGCTCTCTGTCTCACTGAAAGCTCCAGCAGCTGGGGCTGGAGCTGGGCCAGCAGAGGCGGGGTGGGGCATGGCTGAGGAGTGTCCTCTCTGGTACTCATCTCGTCTTACCCAGCTGCAGGGAGAAAGTAGGACTTAGTCATATGTGTGGGTTGTAGAAGGGGAAGGCAAAACGGGAAAATGGCTCTTTGGAATATAGAGCTCAACAATTTCAAATCTATTTTGTATTTCTGAGAGAGAGCCCAAAATAGTCTCTTGTGGCTTCTTAGGTTTCCTTAACCAGAAGGCAGCTTTGTGTTAAGATGCGCGGTCAGCAGAATGAGGCTTGGTGCCTGTTGGCATTGTGTCTGAACCGCAGCCTATTCAGCCGGGGAGGGTGGAGGGGGCAACGTCTGGTTTTCCCGTTACTGAGAAGTTCAAATATTTAATGGTCATACGCTACGCTGGAACTTTGGGACTCGGCACAGAACTTCGGTGTGGGATTGGCACACAGATCTCACCGGTGGGTTGTGGGGAACAGCCCACCATTCAGACTGGCTCTCTGGGCTCTCATCACAAAGAGTCTCAACTCCGAGGCGGTATAAACAGGTTATGACAAGAGTCATCTTTACGTGCTCTGTGCTACTGCCAGGGCTCTGTAAAAGTTTAGGCACAATGGCCCGGTGATTCAAGGCATCATGGGATGTCAGGCCTGGCAGGGACCACGGGGACCATCTCATTTCGTGGACTGAAGCCTTGGGAAAGCCATAGGATAGCAACAGTTTCTGCATTCCTTCAGTGGGAAGCAAGTCAAGAAGTAATAATCAGGTGAGACATGAAGGCTTCTGAAGTAAAATTCCTCGGTGTATAACACACCATCAGCTCCCCACCCTGTCTGCCTATCTGTGTGTCTGTGTGTCTGTCTGTCTGACATGCTCTCCCCTTTGCCCATTGCCACCTGATCTCTTCCTCTGTAACTTCATGCCATTTTTTCTGGGGAAATTTCAAGCCCACGACCCTGTCTCCTGGGTAAAAGCTGAAACCACAGTTCACTGTGCTTCTAAATGACAAATCATTGATTTTGAACTCTGGGTTTTAAAAGTAGTGGAAAAGGAGACTAGCTATTCTTAACTAAAATATTGCCCTGTAGTTGGTTAAGAACAGTGAAAAACATTTGCTGCCCTTGCAGAGGACCTAAGCTTCATTCCCAGCACTTATGCTGGAAGGGTCGTAAACCTCCTTTGTCTGTAGCTCCAGGGGATCTGATACTCTCTTCTGACCTTTGAGGGCACTTGGACACATGTCTCTCTCTCTCTCTCTCTCTCTCTCTCTCTCTCTCTCTCTCTCTCACACACACACACACACACACACACACACACACAATGGGGGATGATGTCTTTCTGTATATATGTTTCTCTTATTGGTTGATGAATAAAACACTGTTTAGCCAATAGCAGCAAGAAGACAGGCAGGACTAGGAGAATTCTGGGAAAGGTGGGCAGAGAGAGGCCTTGAAGAGATGTCATGTAGCTGCCTAAGGAGGAACAGGTCTGGGCATTGTCTGGTAAGCCAAGACCATGTGGAAATACATAGATTAATAGAAAAGGGTTAATAATTAAGACAGAGCTAGCCAATAAGAAGCCCTAGCCATTGGCCAACAGATATAAATTAATATAAGTCTCTATGTGTTTAATTAGGGCCGAATCAGCAGTGGGACCTGGCGGGACAAGAAACTCCAGTTACACATACACACACAAATAAAAATAAGATAAACCTCATATAAAAAAAGATTGTCCTGTATCCAGAAGGGGCTGAAATAGTAATTTGAGGTATTTTAATTTTTTCTCTGTGAGCCGCCTTTCAGTAACAGGTAGCTGTTTTTGCATCTGAACCCCATCTCGTTCCCATCAAGGTCTATGCTTTTTAGGTTACAAAAACTGCAGGGGTTCTATCTGTGTTCTTTCCCTTGTGAGCCAATGAACAAAGCCAGAGCAGAAGGGTGGGGGGCAAACAGATTGCTCTTCATCAAAAGAGAAGATGGCGAAGGGGAAAAGGATGTCTGGGAAGGACAGGGAAGAGGGCACCATCTCCACCATCAAAGGCGCGGTGGAGCATCCTAAAAGCTGACCCTGAGGAAGGGTGCAAGGGCCTTGCTGCTCGATGACAGGCTAAGCCTGTCTGTGCATGTCTCAGTCTCCATCAGAGAGAATCGGCCCCTGCGGGTGTGCCAGTGGAAACACTGTTTCTCCTGTTGGTGTCTAAAGAGGGCTCGGCTCTTCCTGGGGAACCCTCTCCACGGAGCAGTCAAGAGTGTCCCGGAGACTGGGAGAAACAGTTTCCATGTGGCTAATGTAAACTGGGGAGAGGTGCCTGGCTAGGACTTGGCTTCCAATGCAGCTCTGCTCCACACAAGCAAACTCAGTGTTGGAATAATATTTTGAAACAAGCAAATTCCTATTCACTTCACATACTTGCATATTCCCTTTCCTCTTGGTATTTGAATGTCTTAAAGGAGTATAACCTTTCCTTTTTATAGATCTGTATGTTTGTACACATGCTCATGTACGTGTACATGGATACATATATGTGGGGGCCATGTATGAAAATTCACACAGGTATGAAAATATATGTGGAGGCTGGGGGACAACCTTGAGGGCCATCTTTAGGAATGCCATCCACACTTTGAGATGGGCTCTCTCTCATCAGCCTGGAGCTCACTAATTAGGTCCTACTGACGACCAGCATGGGGTCCTCCTGTTTCTGCCTGCTCGTGGGTGGGATGCCCAGCATGCCTAGAATGTTTATATGACTCCTGGGGATTAAACTCAGGTGCTAAGGCTATGAGCAATCACTTCACCACTGTCCTAATTAGTTTTAAATATCAATTTGACACGGTCTAGAGCCAGAGAGGAAAGCCTCCACTGAGGATTGCCTAGATCAGGCGGGCCTGTCTGTGGAGGGATGTAAAAGGTCCCAGTGCATCGTGGCTGGTGCTGTGCCCTGGGCAGGTGGTTCTACACGGCATAAGAAGGCTAGCAAAGCGTGAGCCCAAGAGCGAACCATCGGGCACTACGTTCCATGATTTTGCGGTCCTTCCTTGGTGAGACTGAGGTAATGTTGCATGGACTAGCAAGCAGGCCTGCCTTCATGTTCCTGCCTCGAGTTGCTGTCCTGACATCTTCATTGACAGGACTGTAGCCTGTAAGGCGAAAAAGCCAACAAATAAACAAACAAACAAAAACCCCCAAACCCTCCCCCCCTTCAGTTGCTTTCGGCCAGGGTGTTTTATGGTGGCAACAGAAAGGAAGCCCAACATGGACCGAGCTCTCTCTGCAGTCTCTGAGGAGTACTATTTACAGAAAAGCTGCTTGCCTCGCTTAAAGGAACAACAAAGAGTCGTAGTTAGTGTTGTTCTTTTGATGCAATTAATGCCTATAAAACACAAACACGAGACTCAGCGCCCACGTGGAGTTTATTGAGAGAAGGGAGAGGAAGAGGGGGGTAGCTGGTGGCCAACCGAAAGCAGGGGAGAGAGAGAGAGAGAGAACAGGGGGGGGCAGAGAGAGAGCAAGAGAGAGGCGCGCTTGGCTGGCTTTAAAAGGGGGCTTGCGCATGCATAACTGAGTCCTCTGGCAGCCAGGTAAGGCTGATGTAGTGATGACATGGCCATGAGGGTCCCGCCCATCGTCGGGGAGTGGGGGTCAGCTGGCTGCTAGTTCCTAACAGTTAGGGTTTCTATTGCTGTGAAGAGCCATCATGTCCACGGCAACTCTTACAAAGGAAAACATTTCATTGGGGCTGGCTGACAGTTTCAGAGGTTATTATTGTCTTGACAGGAAGCATGCAGGCATACGGTGCTAGAGAGCTGGCTGAGGGTTTTAAATCTTGATCTGCAGGCAACAGGAAGTGAACCGAGCATAGCTTGAGTGTATATGAGACCTCAAAGCCCAGCCCCACAGTGACACACTTCCTTCAACAAGGTCATGCCTACTCCAACAGGGCCTCACCTCCTTTCCCTACTGTACCATTTTTCTTACAAACCACTACAACAATTAACTGTCAAAACGCTGTTTGTGTTATGTGTACTGGTTAGTTTTATGCCAGTTTGGCACAAAGTAAAGTCATCAGAGAGAAGGAAGAGAGACTCAATTGAGAAAATGCCTCTGTAAGACCCAGCTGTAAGGCATTTCTTAATAAGTGATCAATGGGGGGAGGGCCTAGCCCATTATGGGTAGGGCCACACCTGGGCTTGTGGTCCTGGGTTCTGTAATAAGCAAAGTTGAGCGAGTCACGGGGGGCCAGCTAATAAGCACCCTCCATGGCCTCTGCATCAGCTCCTGCCTCCAGGTTCCTGCCCTGACTGCTTTTGATGATGGACTGTTGTTAAGAGAAGTTTTCCCGCCAGCCTGGTCCCACAGCCGCACCAGCCCCAAATAACACAAGAAGATGCTGTATTAGATATAAAGCTGTTGGACGGTTACTAGTGTTCCTTATTGGCTAGCTCTGTCTTAAATATTAACCCATTTCTATCAATCTAAGTGTTTCCACGTGATCTTATCTTACCGAAGAGAGGGTCCGGACCTCTTCTCTCGTGTCCTACATCTTGAATCTCCTACTACATCTCCCAGAATCCTCCTTGTCTCCTACTCCTTCCTATCTTGCATTCCTATTAGCCAACAGTGCTTTATTCATTAACCAATATGAGAATCGTATTTACAGAATGACATCCTCAATCAGACTGTTTTAGGAAACCTTGAGCAAAATAAACCCTTTCTTCCCCAAGTTGCTTTGGTCATGGTGTGTCATCATAGCAATAGTTCCCTAACTAAGACAACACACGTCCAGCTTACCATTGGATGACCTCACTTGACCTCATGACATCACCATGTTTCAGATGGAAAAACTGATTCTTGAAGGCTAAGCACATTGCTTTGATGAATCTCTCAGCACTTATATCATCAGAGTTTGAAGAGCACACACACACAAACACACCCAAAAAACCATTTTCCTAAATAATGGTAATATAGCCTTGTTCTATAGCTTCTCTCTTCAGGGATGTGTGTTTGGGGAGGAAGGTATTTCAAGAAACAATGTCCCTCTTGAAGGTCCTATAAAATTTTATAAACCACTGTGAGAGGGGAAGCATTCAGTGGGACCCCAGTGAGGAAGCTGTCGAGCATCGTCGCCCTATGGATGAAGTTTGTGTGTGTGTGTGTGTGTGTGTGTGTGTGTGTGTGTGTGCAATTGCTGCATCATCCATTCTCCTTAAATTTACCTTGATCAACTCAATGGTCACTAAAGTGATCTTGGATGCAATCTCTTATGGGTACAATCTCTTTATTCACTCTATCCAGGGTGAATTAAAATAGCCTGCCCAGGATACATAACAACACAGTCAGGAAGTTCCCGCAGTCATTCCTTGCAGAGACTATCATTTAAAGAGGGCTTCCAAGACCCTTTGTCTTGGAGGAGGGAGGTGCATGGACTTAGGTTGCTGCACAACAGACTGATATCTTTGGCTTGCTTCTGATTTTCCATGCTCCCTTCTCTACCAGCAAATATCCCTCAGCATCATTAGCTGCTAGGATCATCTGTCCCATAAAGGGTTTATTGTCCCACTGGTAAGGGAGAGCCGGAAACACTGGTATTTTTCTATTTGGAAAAGATTTCCTTTTTCTACTTGAAGCAACTGTCTTGAAATATTCCCTGTGAAGCTGGTAAGAGCTGTCATGTAGCTTGCAGCTGTTGCCAACTGGGATGACTATGTAAAGGAATGTGACCTCTATGTGGGTTGATTTCTTGAGTAGACACCGTGATTAAACAGACTTAAAGACACCATAAACAATGGCTTTCTCATAAAAACTGTGAACATTTTAATCTCTCCTTATTTTAGAGCCATCTAAATTGGCTGGAGACCACGCTCCATCTTGAAATGATGCAAACGATGGCTTAGAAGTCATTTTAAAAAGAGGAACAAGGGAGATAATCCTATCCTCTCTCCTTGACACTTTAACCATATTTTTTTCTAAATTAAAAGCTCTGAGTTTATTAGCAATCACTTCCTTAGCTTGTGTAAAGAAATTCAAGGGTTCCATGTTTCCCTATGTGCTAATTAAAAGGGCTTCATTTAAATGGCACAGTGGTCCCAGGGCCAGTGATAACTAATTAAGCTCGTAGAGTGTTGAGCCTGAAGGGAATTTATTTAATCAGTTCCTTTCGTCTTTTAGGGAGGAAACAAGCTGGTGTGCTGACTTGCCATGCGTACTCCAGGGACCGGCGCTATAGCTCCCCACCCTCGTTCACAGTTGTTCAGCATCAAGAAAATCAGTACTTGCCGGTAGTTGGAGAATGCTGCAGGCCACTAACGTGGTAGCAGGATTAGACTTCAGTTGTACATGTGCTGAGCCTATAGAAGGAAAATAAAATAGCTCTCTATCCTAAAGATAAGATCAAGGATGCTTTGGAGGCTGGCAGAGGGCCCCTAGGACCCTGGTTGGGCTCCCGGGTGTAGTAGTGTCTGGTGAGCTCTTACCATGATGTTCAATACTTAAACATGAGTCTGCAGAGCCACATTATAAGCCTTATAAGATCTTCAGTTTATACACAGAGACAAATAGGGCTTGTAAGTGATTTCCCCAAAGTCCTACACCAATGCCAGTTACTAGTATCCCAGCTTGCATTTGTAGTAGGCCTTTCCAGATAGCAAACCATGTTCTTAATGCCCCTTCTGGAAGACATTGGTGACTGTTAAGGTCTCTTTGGGAGCTTGTTTGTGTGTTTAGACTGACTCATGTCAGCTTACAGAGCCTGAGCTGACTGATCTCTGAGCTGTGCTAGACTTGGTGATAAAGTATACCCCCCAGAGCTTTGGTCACAGAGCCAGCGGGGGCTAATATTGACTTACAGTCTGAATGCAACATCTAGAAAGTGCCTTAGTTAGGGGTCTATGGCCGTGAAGAGACACCATGACCGTGGCAATTCTAGTAGAGGAAAACCTTTAATTGGGGCTGGCTTACAGTGCAGAGGTTTAGTCCATTACCACCATGGCAAGAAGCATGGCGGAGCACAGGCAGGAGTCATGCTGGAGGGGGCGGGGAGCTCTCACCCGGACCCTCAGGCAGCAGAAGGGAAGAGTGGAGCACTCAGAGGCTGAGCTTCTGAACCATCAAAGCCCAAGCCCAGGGTGTCACACTGCCTCCAACGAGGCCATGCCCACTCCAACGAGGCCACACCTACTCCAGCAAGGTCACACCCACTCCCGCAAAAAGGCCACGCCTACTCCAGCAAGGCCACGCCTACCCCAGCAAGGTCACACCCACTCCAGCAAGGTCACACCCATTCCAACAAGGCCACACTCCTAATAGTGCCACTCCCTATGGGGGGCACTTTATTTTTATGTTTATTTTATATGTTTATATACATTTTAGATGTTTATATGTTGTATTATTTTTATATTTTCTGTTATTTAAATAACATTTTTTTCATTTGTTTTACCTACCGACCAGTTTCCCCTTCCTGCTCTCCTCTGGTCCCCCCCCCATTTTTCCCATCTACCCACCTCCCCACCCACCCCTCCTCCATCTCTGTTCAGAAAGGGGACCTCCCATGGGCTTGCACAGAGCCTGACTCAACATGTTGAGACAGGATCCAGCTCCTCCTCTTACATCGAGGCAGGGCCAGGTCATCCAGCACGGGACTCTGTTACCAAAAGCCAGCTAAGTGCCAGGGAGAGGTCCTGCTCTCCCTGTTCGAAGCCTTACTAAGAGACCAAGCTACACCACTGTCTATGAGTTCCCATGAGCTTGGGTCAGCTGCCTCTGTGGGTTCCCGCATCGTGACTCACTCCCTGGCTGGTACAATCCCTCCTCAGTGCAGTGCTTGTCTATGGATCTCTGCCTCAGTTACTGGATAGAGAATCTCTGAAGGCATGAGGGAAGTCACCAATCTGCTTACGGTAGATGGCCAGTTCAGGCACCCTCTCCACTATTGCTGGGAATCTTAGTTGGGGTCATCCTTGTGGGTTCCGGGGCATTTCCCAGGCACAAGCTTTCTCCCTAGCTCTGAAATGCACCCCTAATCAATACATCTTCCCCTCCATCCTGCCTCCAACTTGTCTCCTGCACTCAGCCTGCCCAGTCTGCTCCCTCAAATTTCCCATCCCTCCATCCCTCCAACCTTGCTCCCCAGTTTACCCAGGAGACTTTTCTACTTCCGCTTCCCAGGGAAATCCATGCATCCCTCTTTGGGCCCTCCTTGTTATCTGGTCTCCCTGGGGCTGTGGATTATAGATAGGTTACCCTATACTTTACTCCTAATAACCATTTATGAGTGAGTGCATACCATGTTTGCCTTTCTGTGTCTGGGATACCTAACTCAGAATGAATTTTTTTCCCTAGTTCTATCCATTTGCCTGCAAATTTCCAGATGTCATTGGTTTTTTACAGCTGAGTAGTACTCCATTGTGTGAATGTACCACATATTCCTTATCCATTCTTCAGTTGAGGGGCATTTAGGTTGTTTCCATGTTCTGACTATCAAATAATGCTGCTATGAACATAGTTGAGCAAACATCCTTGCATATACCTTGCACAGCCTTTGGGTATATGCCTAAAATTGGCACAGCTGGGTACTGAGGTAGATGAACTCCTATGGGGACCATTTTCATTCACACCACCACAGAAAGCTGAAGTTGTGAGGGCCAGAGCTTTGGTGTGACCTTAAGAAGGAAGAAACAAAGGTCTGGTTTGTGTTTTGTTTACCCTCTGCCCTAAACGGTGGTTAAAGGCAGCAGGTTCGCACAGGAACTAGAAATTCTAATTCTTTCTGGCTGGATCCCCGATTGGCTGCTTATTGTGTGGATTACTATGTCTTGCTTAGTCAGATAACACTGATAAAGTGCACATTTGTGGGGGAGAGAGGACACAAAGGACCCGGATCTGGATGAGTACAGAGGGGCCACGGGTAGAATCCCACCTGCCCAGGAAGCCAGTTAGATGTCTGCTGCTTGTCTCAGGGGCTTGCAAATACATGCCTTGCTGTCATGGTTTTATATCAAGCATTCCCCTGACACCCTACCCCAGTCCCCCAAAGGACTCCTGTTGCAGGCTTGGCCCCCAGCTGGTTGAGTTGTTGACACTGGATCATAAGGGACAAACAATTCGTGCATGGCTGAATGGGCTCTTAGACTGTGGGCCTGGTTGAGGATATAGGTCAGTGGGAGTGTCTTTGAAGGAATGTTTTATCTCCAGACTTACCTTGTGCGTTCTGCTCCCTGGCTGCCAGGAGGGGAAGAGCTCTCTCCACCTTGCCCATCCACCATCGTGTTTCTGCTTTACCTCAGGCCTAAAATCAGCAGATCCAACTGACCACGGACCGAATCCCCAGAAGTCATGAGCCAAATCAGCCTTCCCTCCTTTAAGCTGTTTTTGTCAGATGTTGCCACCGTGACTGACATACAGAGAACACACACCACAGTTATCAATGTAAGCTGACAGGCTGCTTTAGGTTAGGAGTGTGGAACCTAACTCCAGATAGATTCGGACTTCAATGGGTTATGCAAAAGCAACCCGGAAAGGATTAAGGTGCAGCTGGCTTCAGGGATGAAGGGAGATCCCAATCCCATGTCAGGAGCCACGGCCCTTTTCTATGCCCTGCCTTCTTTTCATGCGCTAGCGTATTTGAAAAGCCCGAGGCCAAAGCTATCCATGGTTTCTCTTCCTTCCCCCTGGAGAGCTGCAGGCCCTCTTCTTCCAGGCGCTCAAAGGGAATCTTCAGATTAGAAACCATTGGCTTTGCTCCAGTCACCAACACCACCCGCCCCAGCCCATCACGTGAAGAGGGCTGGCCTTAGAAGTGTGTGCCAACTCCTGTTTCCCACACTAGGTGGGACAGTAGAACGCCGTTCTCCTAAAGGAAGGCGAGCCTCCCAGGGTCGTGGAAGGCCGCTGGGTAGACAAAACACATTTTCTTAGAAGTGGGACAGTGGCCTCACAGATTCTCTGCTGCGGAAAAGGTCAAAATGTGATTCTATGATTAAAAAGCATCTTATTACAGAACTAAAAAGGGGAACGAAAGGGAAATGAAGTCATCGTTGGTTTTATTAGGAACAAAGCAGGACTAACATTGACCATCTTGGCAGCCTGAGAACTGGCATCTGGACAACCCCCAGGGAAGCTGGTTCTGGAGAGCCCAGAAATCCTCAGGTCAAACCATCTCGCGGGAGCTCCTCCCTCTCTGTGACTTATAATCATGGCTCTCAAGGTAGTAACTGATAGGACAGTACGTCAAATCTCAGACCTTAATTGTTCTATCGGGTAGTTGCTCCAAAAACTCAGATTTAACTTAGGGACCAGGCTTAAAAAAAAAAACAAGACCAACTCTCATATTTGCAAAGAAACAGTTAGGCTACCTTCCCTCCCTGCCACTCTGGCTCATCCAACGCATGCAAACATCCGCACAGATGGGCGGCTTTAGGGCAAGGCCGAGAAAAACGAGCCCCTTGTCCTTCTGAGTTGTGCAGTGATCAGAGGAACTGGTCCAGCTTAAGCCCTGCCCTACCCCCTCTCCCCCCACCCCCCCATACCAGCCTGTTGCCCAGGGCTCTCTCTCCAGTCAGGCACACCGAGCCCCAGATCTGCAAGCAGGGTCGGGGGCACCGACTCCGTGTCCCCTCTGTCGCCTGCGTGGCGTTGGAGCCCGCACCCTAGCCCCCTCTGATTGCACCGGGGCGGCCGACGCGAGCTGAACCCGCGCCTCAGCTGCAGGTAGCAGGAGTGCCCCGCCCCGTCGGGCCGCGAGGCCGGGGACGCCGCCCCTCGCCAGGCTCCGGGGCGCACGGCGGGCAGCGGCCGGTGCAGGTAGAGCTGGGCGCGGCCCGGGGCGGCCTGGCGGGATGGGGCGGCCGGGGGTCCGTCGCCTCGTGCTGCTGGCCGCCTGCCTGGAGCTCCTCGGGCCGCGCGGGGCGCTCGGAGGTACGCGCCCCAACTTCCCTTCCCCGCCCGGAGGGCCGGGCCGGCCGCGCCGCGCAGGGGTGGGCGGTCGGGCTGGAGAGCCGGCCGGGAGGCGGCGGGGCGGGCGGCCCCTCCCGACCCCCGTCGCGCTCAGGCTCCGGGTCCCCGAGCTGGGGGCGGGGGAGGGAGGACGCAGGGCCGCCCCGCGGCCGGCCACTTCCAAGTTTAAGGTCGGCCATCTGACCAGCAGAATGGCCGACTCGCGGGCGCCAGGCAGGTCCTTTTAGTTCGGCCAGGGAGCTATTTGGTCTCGTGTGACTCGGGGACTCCAGTTCATCTAGGATATTCTTTGGCCCCCCTCGTCCCTTACCTTTTCTGAGCCCAAATGCGTAAAGTGATTTCTTTTTCCTTGGCGCTTAGCCTACTTTCCAGATTACTAGGCACGTGCTTCTTTAAACCTTTACACAACTGGGCCCCGGTCCCTGGGCCTTCCCGCCCTTAAGTCAACAAAAGACTTGCAGGACTTCCAAATCACAGGAGTTGCATGCCTGTAGTATTTTCTATACGATTCCTGAAGACTTAAATTCATTTTCAGGGTAACGGTCCAGGGGCCATCTAGGTCCCGGAGGGCCTCCTCACCCTGCCTTTCCAAGTGATGAGGAGGCTGCTTGGAAAGTTCTATCCCTTCATCTTCCTCCTTATTTCTTAGGTCCTCGCCTCCTTCCGTTCTGGTCATAAGGGTGGGTGTGGCAAAAGACGCTAGCCCTGGAACTGTTGTCTGACTGAAGGGAGGGCTCCAAGGGGCAGTGAATGGCCTTTGACAGAGGGGATGGTATCACACAGGGAGCCAGAAATGGTGTGGGGGCAACCAGAAGCTCCGGGCTTAGCAGTCAGTTAGGGCTTCAAGCCCAAGGGCTGTCTTCCGTTTCCAGTTACTCCGCACGCTTACTTCGAGATTTGGTTTTGCCAATGTAGATTTACTATGGTTATTACATCTTCAGAGAGGCTTAACTAAAACAACTCTTATTAGACCGAGCATGCTCAGTAAATACTCATTCCCAGCCTTCCCTAGTCATTATTCCTCTTCAGGGCAATGGGCGTGGCCAGGACATGGTAGGCTGTGTGCTCCTTTGGGCTAGGCTTGTGGCTTTGCTGTTGAAATAAAGAATCCCACAGCAGGCACTCCAACATGTATGTTCTTCATCCACGATCCCGACAGCATGACAAATATTGTAGGCCCAAATCTTGCCAAAATCTACGTGGTGATGGTTGGAAGAATATTTTATTATTGTTCTTTTATGTGGCTGGGTTGCTTGTAGGGAGAGGAGGCAGTCCCGAGCTCCACCATGTCAAGGGCCCCAGAGCCTCAGATCCATACAGGAATGACAAAATCTTCCCCTTGTCCCTTTGGTGAGGCCAAGAGGGACATGGCAAAGCCTTCCTCTGGTCCATGTGTGGGTGTGACAGCATGTGTAGAAAATGTCCATCACAGCTCCACCTCAGCCCCCAGTCTGGCCTTCAGAGACTGCTCCTGAGATTAGCTGAACCGTCTGTCTCCTGTCTCCTTGATCCAGCTGGGTACCACGAGCCCTGCCTCTTTGTTTATCTGTGTGTAGTAACAGTAACTGTCTCTCTGTCCAACTCTATACAATAAGTACGCTGAGCGTCTGGGTCAGATGATCTGTCTGTCGGTCTGTCTGTCTTTTCTTCATTCCCTTTCCACCCCAGTCAGAGCCAAGCCTTTACAGTTGTGCGTGGGTGTGGCTATGGGTGTTTTTTCCTGAACATATGTCTGTTTCCCACATATGTGCCTGGTGGTGTTGGGAATTGGATACCCTAGACCTGGAGTTACAGACAGTTGTGAGCCACCATGTGAAGTCTTGGAATTGAACTCAGGTCTTCTGGACGGTTAGCTCAAGCTTGTAGCTGCTGAGCCATCCCTCCAGTCCTGAGAATGTCTTCCTGAGTTGCCACATGTGTAATTGAATTCATCCCCCCTTGTCTCCTTGCATAATTCAGAGGATTTTCTTGAACAATTGAGTTGCCCAAGGTGAGCTCTGTTCCTGCTCCTTGAAGGGTCCAGGGTGAAGGACAGGTCAGCTTGGCAAGTCATCACTACAGAAGCCACCTTTGTCTGGAGGGACACAATGTCTAGAAAAAGTACTTTTAGTGCACATGCCCCTTGTATTTTATTCGAGTCATACTGCTGTTGTTGGCCACTGTCTGAAGGTACTAGGATGTACATTGCATTCGATACAGATTATCAGTAGTTTATTTTTATTTTGTTTTCAGTATTTCTAATTTTGAACACCTTCTTGTCAGGTATTTCTTTTGCATTCTAACAAGGCTGAATGGGCACTTGTTCCAGAAGGAAAGAGCCAGATTGACCTGTTGGTTTGCATTGCAGCTCTTTTCATTGTTTATAATGTATCTTTACCCATGGCTTATTTGGAAGAAATTTTTAAATGTCTTATATTCATTATTTTTCTCCGAGAAAATACCCAAGGTTGAATTTGTTGTTGTTTTGTTTTGTTTGTTTGTTTGCTTGTTTGAGACAGGATTTCTCTGTACCTTTGGAGCCTGTCCTGGAACTCAATCTGTAGACCAGGCTCAAACTCACAGAGATCCCTCTCTCTGCCTCTGCGTCTTGAGTGCTGGGATTAAAGGTGTGTGTCACCACCGCCCAGCCCTGAATTTGTTTTTAAAGAAAAGAGATTTCCTTAGCTCATGACTTTTGTGCTGGCTCCGGCGAGGGAATTCTGGCAGCTGGCTTTATGCCCGGAGCCTGCATAAGGCTGAGAGGAGCCAGCGAATGTCCAGAGTGGGACTTCCTCTCCAGAGAGCTAACAAGGGTTCCCTGAGAACTACCCCAGGCTCTCCAAGGAGTGATGCCTTGAGTGACCGGATGATCTTCCACTAGTCACCTCCTTTTAACATTTCAGTCACCTCTTTTCATCATAGTAGGGACTAGGCTCCAAACTCTTAACTGTTGGGATACTGCCCACACCCAAACCAAGCCGCCACAGGACTTCTTTTTTCTTTTTTGAGGATGTGTTTGCTGACAGTGAGATAATGTACTTGAAGAGCCTGCATGTGGCGTGAGTGACTGCCAAAAGGAGAGGACCACCAGCCCACTCTCCAGAGTTCCCTGTTTGCCTTTGGAAGGCCGTGCAACACGTGGTGGGCAGCCGTGCCAGTGGAGACAGAGTTTCATCAACACTGAAACAAACAAACCAAGCTCTGCTGTTGTCGTTTGGGTGTTTAGATGACAACAACCTTACGCGTCGTCCTCATATATTCTTCTATTTCTGTGGTAAACATCCTGGCACTCCTTTTACGATTGGTATCTCAAAACTGGTGC
Organism: Phodopus roborovskii; assembly: GCF_943737965.1. NCBI lineage: Eukaryota > Metazoa > Chordata > Mammalia > Rodentia > Cricetidae > Phodopus > Phodopus roborovskii. The sequence goes on from NW_026125026.1 coordinate 96,309, forward strand.
ACAGATTCAGAGTCCCTTGGCGGCTGGTGTGACAGCAGGTGGCACGTGGTGTGTAGTGCTGGGCCCTCACAGTTGGAAAGCCTACCGACTGACCATGGTGCACAAAAGATAGATAAGGGAAGCAGAATTCCGGCAAGGGCATGAGCAGGCAGGTGCCTTGGAGAGGAGGGAGAGGCTGGAAGAGCTACCCACCGCAGATCTTAGGGGAAAGCTGTCATTCCAGGGAGGATGCTTGGGTCCAGCGTGGACGTGCACATCTGAGGAGGAAGCTGGGAAACAGATACCGTATGCCGATCATGAATGGTTGGGCATAGTCGCTGTGTACAGCACAGGGAAGCTAAAACCAGGGTAGACTGAGCTCCAGGACTACTCCACTCGATTATTCAGCAGGGACTGTTTGCATCAGAGACTACAGGAACAGCTGCTCTCAGAGTAGTGCCAGACATGGAATCCTTCAGAGAGGAGGTAAGGGTGGAGTAACTGCTGGTTTTGCCTTGGGAGCCCGAGGACCTAGCCCAGAGCAATTGCACCAAGGCTAATAGTTGGGTGAATTGGAGAGCTGAGAGCCTAGTGGGCTATGGTTTGCTGAGAGCCAAAGGGCTGTAAAAGGCTAGACCTAGCTAGACCAACCTGGAAACTGAAGATGTTTTGGTGTGTCTGAACCTACTGCGCTCTGCTCTCTGTCTTCCTCCAGCTATTTCCACAGCACATTTAGCACAGGGCTTGGGCCAGAGTTCCCCTTCACAGCTCACAGAGCGAGCGTCCCACAGACCTTCCGCAGCCACAGAGCAGATTTTAGTTCATTGATTTCCTACTTGGATTTAAATTTAATGGAGCAGAGTTCTGTGTTAGTCTGCAGGGAGGTTGTGTAGGGTATTTAGGGTGTCTCTGCTAAGTTATTTCTTGCTTGTAAGTTTCCTTTCTTTCTTCAGAAGATCTGGGTAAAGTTAGCTGCCTCTTGAATAAACAGCCCACTTCAACTTGATGCGTACAATGTCCGCCGCATATTAAAGCACTAGAGATTGTTGAAGATCTATAGGGCACAATCTGACTTTCCAGCTGATTCCTGAGCTTAAATCACACAGGAAGCGTGTGATGCCCCTTTCTCTTCTTAGAACTTCATCTTAGGATTTTGTGTGATGCTGGAGAGATTTTGTTTTTGGTTTTGGCTTTTATTTCTTTCCAATTTCAATTTTAAAGACAAATTTCTACACCCATGATGCTCCTGGAACTCATTTGTAAGCACAGTGGTATGATGAAGGACAGGATAGGACACTAACCCAGATACTAAAGTTATAGAAAAGCAATTCTAATTTTCAGTGATGGCAAATAGACCTAAAGTATTTTTCTGAATACTTCTTTAATTAATTTATATCCTCATCCACAGAGACACCAGACCCTTTTCTGTAAAATGCAGGCATCTGTCTCTGTAACCGAAGACTTTAATGCTTCCCATTGTTCACAGTTCCTTCTTAACAGGCCCACCAGCAAGAGACCTTCTGCTTGCCTAGCTGGTAAGCCATTCATTTGCTTCCCAAACTTGTATGTGCATCTACAACTCAGAGCACAGCATCTTCTCATTCCAGATTCCACCCCAGGAAGTTGCAACCAAACCCCAAATCTGGAAGTTGGTCAGGACTGCCTTCTAGCATTCTTCCCCCCCCCCCCGCCCAATCTCAGGAGCTCACTCACTTCTCGTCTCTTTCTGAGCCCGTGTCTCAGAGCTGTCATCTCCTGAGTTACGGTCTGATTGTGTTGTTTCCCTAACTGATTCCTTTCTGACCCACTCTTGACAGAGGCCTGATTTCCAAGGCAGGTATTTATTAAGTAGTCTAGCGTGTGCGGGGCATCGTTCTGTGCATTGAGAATTAGGTGGCGGTTTGACTAACAAGGTTTTGATCTCCAAATCTTAACCTTCTACTTGGGGTGGCATGTTACTGGGGCCGGATAACAATCAGCGATGCTTCATAAAGGCCATGGAAGGAGCAGCCAGTCGCAAAGGCACTTTCTATGCTGGGAGAAGGCTCCTCCGCGTGGAGAAGGCCGCCCTCTCCTCTTTGTTCAAGTTGCGGTGCGGCCTCGGCTGTACCCATCCCCTTCTTCATGCTGCACTTAGCCACACAGGACCCTCAGTTCCTTGTGCCATCAATTCTCCCCGTTTTCTCCCACCATTCCTCCTGCTGCACCCCCCCCCAAGCCTTGCCGGGAAACCCCTGCATGCCCGTAACTGAGAAACCCCTGCACGCCCCTTAGTGGCTGAGTGAGAAACCCCTGCATGCCCCTTAGTGACTGAGTGAGAAACCCCTGCATGCCCCTTAGTGACTGAGTGAGAAACCCCTGCATGCCCCTTAGTGGCTGAGTGAGAAACCCCTGCATGCCCCTTAGTGACTGAGTGAGAAACCCCTGCATGCCCCTTAGTGACTGAGTGAGAAACCCCTGCATGCCCCTTAGTGGCTGAGTGAGAAACCCCTGCACGCCCCTTAGCGGCTGAGTGAGAAACCCCTGCACGCCCCTTAGCGGCTGAGTGAGAAACCCCTGCATGCCCGTAACTGAGTGAGAAGCCCCTGCACGCCCCTTAGCGGCTGAGTGAGAAACCCCTGCATGCTCCTTAGCGGCTGAGTGAGAAACCCCTGCATGCCCCTTAGCAGCTGAGTGAGAAGCCCCTGCACGCCCCTTAGCGGCTGAGTGAGAAACCCCTGCATGCTCCTTAGCGGCTGAGCGATCCTGGGCTGATGATTAGACACGGGCACTGTTTCTGTGTTCAGACTCTTGGTCCCCAGCTGGCGGTGCAGTTGGGAAAGCGGGGAAGCTTTGGCCGGAGCCTCCCCCCCCCTGGAGCAAGTGTCACTTGGGGCAGGCCTGGCGTGCTGGCCTGGCCTCACTTTCACTCTGCATTCTGAGTGTAGATGGCCAGCTAGCTTCCCCTTCGTTCCTGCCACCACACTGTCCCGGCCTGCTGCCCCGAGTCCCGCCAGGATGGAATGTGTCTACACATTGCTTTCCTCCGGGTATTTTAATCACAGCAACCGACAGGGGAAACAGCACCGGCCTCTTGTGCTTACCTTTGGATCTTCAGTACCAAAGAACATCCCTGGGCTCCTTGGTGGACCTGGGAGAAAGGGTTGGTCTGCTTCCTCCTCCCCCTTGCCTCCAGCTCACCCAGACCAGCTCCCATCTCGTGCTAAACACTCAGCAAAGAGTAGGTCAAACTCGAGTCCAAACCAGAACAAACACAAAAACCGAAATTTAATAAAAATATTAGGAAGAGTTTGGGAGAACGAGTTAGAGCCAAGTAAGGCAAATGCGATACTGAAAATCGTCTCATGGGAGAAATTGCTGGCCATTATAAATATTACAAATATGTGCCAGAGAGGTGAAATGTGGGAAAATGTAAGGATATTGTTTATGAATGTTATTTAGTCATCTCAGCGGTAGATCTTATGATTTAGAAGACATTTCCTGGCTTTGAACACTTAACAATGCAGCCTGTCAGAAACTGGGATGTGGGGGGCATTCAGGAGAATAAACTCAGCTGGAGTTTGTGACTGCTTGCTTCATCTTAATGACTTTAGCGCTGTATCCTGGCGCTGAGTTTACTTATTACTATATTTATTGACATTGACTGACTTTTTGAATATTTTTTTTAATCAGTACACACACAAACAGTGTGTACTGATCAATTACAGCCTCGATTTACCCTCCTTCCTCGCAGCTCCTAGTTAACACCTTCCTACATTAAGGAATGGAAAAAAAAAAAAAAAAAAAAAAAAAAGAAAAGGAAAAAGACTTCCACAGGCAAGACAGACATATTTCACTCACCTAATGTTCCCTGGTTCCACCCATCTTGCTGTAATTAATTTTATGGCCCAATAATAATGCATTATATATGTAGACATTATCTGTCTAACATCTATGTACCATTATCGTTATCCACAATTTATCTAATGTCATTTATGCATTTGTCTGCTGCTGATTTTTCTTAGCTGCTGTGAATAGTTCTGTAGCAAACATGGACATGTTTCTGTAGCAAACATGGACATGGACATGTGCATGACTCATCCCTTGGTTTCCTTCCATCCCTTGGATATTTCGTCGAATGGGAAGGCTGCTCCTATGGTAGATCTAGTAACTGTTTTTAGGAATCTCCCGTATTGATTGTCCTAATTTACATTTCTTAACAGTGTACAAATGTCTCTTTCCTTCTGCATATACTTAACAGCATTTGTTCCTGTTCTGATAATATTCTAATAAGTCGAGTCATAGTTTTGAATTGAATTTTCACTAGTCACTAGTGAGTTTCGCTAGTCAAACATTTCTCATACATCTATTGGCCATTTGTATTTCTCCTTTTGAGAAGTGTCTGCTCCGATCACCTATGGGCTGAAGATGGAAGATTACAAAAGAACTTTGGGTGACCAGGCAATGAGTTGTCTCTGTCATTTCTAGAGTTTATATACTATCCTTCTGTGGTCTTTGATGGAGTTGAAGACAGATAGTTATGGTTATAGTTCATTAGTTAGGATTAAAGATACGTTACTTAGACTTTAGACACACAAAGATAAAATAGATTATGGAATATTTTCTTCAAATCTTGCTAAATGTTAATGGACTAAATATTGTTAACTGTGATTCTTACTTGATAACTGTTGTGTGATATATTTTGCTATGATAAGGTTAAAACCCTTTTTATTTAGACAGAAAAGAGGAGATGATGGGAGATGTCATTCTGTATATGTTTCTCATACTGGTTAATAATAAAGCACTGTTGGCCAATAGGAAAGGAAGATAGGAGGGACTAGGAGACAAGGAGGAAATAGGAAGTAGGAAGGAGGAGTCAAGATGGAGAGTATGGAGAAAGCAGTATGCCGCCGGCTCCCCGGTAAGAGAAATACATAGATCAGCAGAAATGGGTTAATAATTAAGACAGAGCTAGCCGATAAGAAACTAGTAACCGGGCCAACAGCATTGTATCAAATACAGAGTCTCTGTGTGTTATTTGGGGCTGGCGCGGCAGCAGGACAAGACTGGGCTGCGGGTGGAAAAACTATACACGTTACATTTTCTAGCTCTGTGAGGAGTATCACTGGTATGTTGATAGAAACTAAATTGAATTTGCAAATCACTTAAGATAGTATATGAACATTTTAATAATATGAATTATTCCAGTTCATGAACATGAAATGTCTTTCTCTTTTGTGTGTGTCTTTGATATCTTCTTAATTTTCCTTTCACTTCCGTGGCTAAATTTATTTCTAGGTGTTTTATTTTATTCCTTTTGTTTATCTTTAAAAAAAAAAACTTTGCCTCACTGATCTTGTATCTTTTTTAGGCTCTATCTTGTTTAATTTCCCCTGATCTTTGTTATTTCTCTCCTTTGACTAACTTGGGGTTTGATTTGCTTCTAGGTCCTTGAGATTTATTATCATGCATGTTGAAAATCCTTCATTTGTTGTGAAACACACTTCCTCTGCTTTTGCTGTGTTCCACAAGTTTCTACTTACACCTTTTTGAATTTCTCTTTGATTTCTTCAATGACCCATGGTATGTTAAGCCTCAATGAATTTGCACAGCTTCTGCAGTTGGTTGTTGTTAATTTATGGTTGTATTTCCCTTTCGGTCTGAAAAGATACTGGTATGATTTTGACTTGGGTTTGTTGAGATCTAGGTTGAATCTAATATATGCTATATTTAAGGGGAGTTCTATGTACTTAAGGATGGCAGGTATGTATTATTGGTGTTGGTGAAATGTTCTGAAAGTGCCTGCTTGTGCTTGGTTTGAACACATTAATTAGTAAGCTCAAACTCTCCGGTAATGCATCAGTGTCACGTTTAGGAAAAAAATCAGAACATTTTCCTTTGGTGTCATTTAACCAAGAGTGAGCCCAGATTTGAATTCTCTGCTTATCTCTCCCAATGTCTTCCATTCTGACTGTCTGCTGCCTGAGTCTGAAATCATGCATCCCCGAATGGTCCCTGCACCGTCCTCCCCCTGTGGATGTCTGTCGGTCCCTATGTGTCTGTGTGCATATGCATGCATACCTGTGTGTGTGTGCCCAAATGTGTCCTTGCCTAACTGTGTGCCCGAGTGCCCCAAAAAAGGGCTTTACTCTGTGTTTATTGAGTAGTACAAAAAAACATCACATAGGGAAGGACTAAGGAATAATTCATAGAAATCTTTAACAGAGTTCTACAAGGGATTAGGTCATTGATACCAATTGACCCCACCTGACCAATAACAAACATTACTATTCCTCATATAATGTCCAAACGTTGCATTTAACATTTATGGTGGATGCCCATTTTATAAGCCTATATCTGCTATTTCCAGCAAAGGATTATCATAACACACTTGCATTACTCTGGGTCAGGGGTATCGCAGAGTACATAATTTAAAATTACAGTTGTACTTTAGCTTTGGTTTTAAAAGCTGGTTACATGGGCATACAAGGCAAGGAAAGTTGGTTATTTCATTGTTCTCTTGGAGGCGTTTTAAACAAACAGGCTTGTTACAGTCTTGAGTCTTAAGTGACCTCAAGGTGTGTTAGTAACTCTGGCTGTGAGGTCCAACAAAACTTCCAGTCTTTTAGAATGTAAGAAATATTTTATCATATCTCATGGCATGCCTACTAATGCCATTTGATCTAGAGTATAATGCAATTATGTTTGTTGATTTTCTATTTGGATGATCTATCCGTTGATGGGAGTGCATTATTCTCTTTTTATTTTGTATTAGATCCTGTCTTTTCCTTTTAGCTCTGTTAATAATTGTTTTATGGAATTTTGTGTATCTACACTGGTGTATATATATTTACAACTGTTTGTGGTCTTTAAATTTTAAAAAAATTGTTGTATTTCTCTCTCTGAGTGTGTGCATGTGTGTGCATGTGTGTGTGTGTGCATGCGTGCATGTGTGTGGTGTAAACTGCCATGGTGTATGTGTGCATGTGTGTGTGGTGAGATCTGCCATGGTGTGCATGTGCATGCGTGTGTGTGTGTGTGTGCGCGTGCATGCGTGTGTGTGTGTGTGTGCATGTGTATGTGTGCATGTGTGTGGTGTAAGCTGCCATGGTGTGTGTGTGTGTGTAGGTGTAGGACAGCACTTGAAGTTGATTCTCTTCTTCCTCTGTTTGGTCGTCTTAGAAGTCTGCTTTTTGGCAGCTAGACATGGTGGTACATGCCTGTAATCTGAGCCCTTAGGAGATTGAGGCAGGGATTTGAACTCAAGGCTTGCCTAGGAGACATAGTGAGACTCCAGTAAAAATAAATGTCCTGTCAGTCTAATGAACATTCCCTTAAATATGACTCAGAGCTTCTTTCTTATTTCAGGGTTTATCATTCTTTGTTTTATGACATTGGCAGTTTGACTATAACGTGTTGGTGTGAGCGTCTTTTCTGGACACATCTATTTGGGTCATTTGACTCCTTTGTTTGGACATCCAGGCCTTCCCTGAGACGAGGCAGGTTTTCCTCTAGGTACTCCTGAGGTGCAACATTTGTGCATTTAACGATGCCCCAAAGTTCTTGAAGACACTCTTTAACATCCCTCTTTCTCCTTCTCCCTTTCTTCCTACTTAGTCTCCTTCCTTATCGGATAGAGATTTGGGAAGACTTGTCTTCAAGTTCTGATTCTATTTGATCTAGTTGTTGTTGAGGCTTTTGACTGTAGTTCTTAAATGACTTGTTGAGCTTTTCGTTTCCAAAATTCCTGTTTGATTCCTTTTCAAGATTTCCATTTCATTGCTGATTTTTTTTTATATTTTAGATTTTCTAATGTTTTTGTCTCTTTCTAATATATATTCATTTTACAAAATGTTAGGCTTTACTTGAAATTTTCATACATGCGTATTGTGTATTTTTCTCATATTCTTTCTTCCCCAGTTATCCATCCCCTCCAGCCCATGGTGCCCTCCTCCTCTCAAACAATTTTGTATCCACTTTCATGTCATGTAATCTATGTAATCTATGTAATCATGTCATGTAATCATGTAACATATGTTTTATTCTGAGTCTGGCTCATTTTGCCTAACATGGGGACCTCCATTCCATCCATTCCCCCTAAAAACAGCACAGTTTTGTTCTTTAGCACTGAATAAAACTGTCCTGTGTGAACATATAACATTCTTTTTTGCTGAATTTCTCACTCATGTGATCTATTGTTTTTCTGGTCTTCTTTACTTATCATCTGTAGTTTCTTGATTTTTATTCAGCTTCCTTTATCATCATTTTAAATGAATTCTTTATCAGGTATTTCATTAATGTTATTTCCTTTAGAATCCAGTGCTAGAGAATTATGTATTTTTTTTGGATACATCATATTGCCATATTCTTTTTCTATCTAGATTGTTCCTACACTGGTATGTGGTATTGACTTTAGTTCTAGGGCATAGCAGTGTAGTGTTCGTTGCTTATCTGACTTTAATAAATGTTACATGTACAACTCATAGTATGGCAGAATTAAAGAGACCCACTGTTGAGCTAGGCATTCATACAGGAGGCAGAGGCAGGTGGATCTCTGAATTTGAGGCCAGCCCCCATGTATAGAACTAATTCCAGGACAGCCAGGGTTATACAGGAGAGCTTGTGTTGAGAAATCAGGAGAGAGAGAGAAGTTTGGGAGACAGAGAGGGAGAGAGAGAGAGAGAGAGAGAGAGAGAGAGAAACACAGACACAGACAGACTGGTGGTCATGTGCATGTGGGAACGTTTTTGTGGCTCCAGCAGGTGTGTTGTACACGGGAGCGCGTGTGGGCGTCCACTGTTAACCACTCCAACACCTGTGGGTGAGAGGGCGGGAGGGTCGGGTGATGTTAGTAGACCAGTGGTTCTCAACCTCACTGATGTGTGACTGGCCTGTTAGTACAGTCCCTCAGGTTGTGCTGACCCCAACCATAAAACTACTTTGTTGTCACTTCATAACTGTGATTTTGCTACTGTTATGAATTGTAATGTGAATATTTTTGGAGATAGAGTTTCTTTTCAAAGGCTTCACTTGCAACCCACTGTAGTAGCGGGAACTACAATGCTTGTGGACTATGGGGGGGGGGTGCGGGTTGCAGAAGTGCTTTGGACACTGTCTTCAGGCCGCAAAGGGAGAGTAGAAAACATCAAACTCAGCACAGGGTTGATCTACTGGTTGAGACGATTTGGGTGGTTAAGCACCGTCAGGCCTGGTATTGGCCGGAGTCCACATATGCATATGGTTTCACACTGCTTGTTTCTAGTGGACTGTGCCCGTCAGTTCTGGAAGGCGAACTCCCCATGATTCTATCACCTGTGAGATGTCTGACCCTGTAATGCTGGGCTGGAGAAGTCTTAGATGCTAGGGTTACAGCTGCTCTGCTGGGTCTAGTTGGGTCTGTGAGTGTGCAGTCCTTGCCTCCAGTTTGGTGGAACTGTGGTGTCTGGTGATGGCGGTGAAAAGGGCTTACACTCCTCCAGCACTATTAGACAGCAGCTCCCTCTTAAGTTGGGACCAAGCCACAGAGCCTACATCATGGAAGTTCGGCAGGAGAAGATGAGAATTCCCTTTTAAAAGCAAAGCTGCTGTGTAGGCTCTAGTTTGCTGCCCTAACCAGTTTGCAAACCCGTGATGGCTAGAAAATGTGCCAGGAGCTAAGACTGCCAGCAGTGGCCATCATGGAGTTTTCCATTTTCCCCCACCAAGCAGAATCCCCCTCCCCTGGCTGGAAAGCCTAGTGGCACAAGCTGGGATGCTTCTATTTCTTTCTATACTGTCGTCCCAGGTCTTACAGTCTTTTAAGGGTTGACTGTCAGGGAGAGACCTTGCAGAGGTTCCCTTGCTTTTGAGGCTACTCAGCTCTCGATTTGGCTCCTCCTTGTGGAAGAGATGAGTACTGGGCACATCTGTGTGGCCATCTTGCGCACTCGAAGTGGGTCAGCTCTTCTCTGGAAGAGGTGATAGTAAACTCCAGGTGATAGAGTCCCTGGAGACATACGGAGGGACCCCCACCCTCCGAGGGTGAGGGACTTTGAGTTTCCAGAAAGCTGTCCTCTCCCTCCCTTTGTGACCATTCTAACAGATATAATGCTTATGGTATCTGGAGAACTCTGCAGAGGCCATATTCATCTCTGTGTAAACTTTGGTAATAAAAAAACACACTAATAAAATCAGAAAAACACCTGAACTGTTGCCTTTTGCCCTGGCTCTAAGCAACCATGGCCTTTTCCTAAATTCCTAAGCGGGATCCAATTTTACTCAACTATAAAACGAAGGGTCTACTAACCCAGTGTGGTTCAGTTAAATAAATACATGCATTTCAAGTCAGATTCCGTAGCCAGGAAGCTGCGATGTGAGGAATCTGAGTGGTTTCTCCCATGGGGGTTTAAACAAGTGAGAGAAGCAACAGAGGGTGTGGTGTCAGCCGGCACATTTGTAGCTTGACCTGGCAGCCGCTTCAGATCATGAATGTTCACGGCGACCTCTGTCTTAATCAGTCATTGGCTCGTCTTCTGGGCTAGCTGGTGTGGTTTCCTACAGCAATTCCTAGGCAATTCAATGGAAGGATGGGTCTGTGTAGCCCATCAAAAAGGTAACAACAGAATTTATCCTATTCCCTGTGTGCTAGGGACTGTGCCAGGTACCAGAGAGAAAGATACAAAAGATACGGTCTTCGCCTTAGGAAACTGATTGTCATTTCAGTGGGTCCCAGTTAAAGATAGGGCAGAGAAGCTGAGAGAGCATGTGTTTTTGGATTGACTTCTGGGTAAGGGAAGGGGAAGGGAGGCTACGGGACAGTCTCAACTAGGCCCGAGGGTTCTGAAGATGCTGGGGACTGTTTTCCAGTAGCATCCATACCAACCGGAGTCCTCCATCAAAGTGCCTGCCGCAGAGTCTGCCATGGGCTGTGCTCACATCGCTTGGGTTAACTCTGTCATGTGAAGCCAGGGAGCCATAGCTGAGTGGTGATTTTCCTTTACCCACTGAGTCACTGTAGATTCGTACTCCAACTGACAGACACTTCTTGATTCAGTGTCCACCTGATGCCACAACTTACTCCTCTGAGCCTTTGCCGGCATGCCTTGGTGACCACCGTCATCCATGCATTGCCAGGAGGCATCCAAGGTAACCAAATGGACACCCCCTCTGAGTCTGCATTAACTATTCCCAGCCCACCCCACCCCCCCCCCCTCAGTAGATGGGCTGTGACTTGCCCTTTGCTTTTGGGTCTCGCTGCTGGCAGGAGCAATGGGTTCTGTCTTCAAAGTCCCTGGTATCTTGTGGAGAGAGGGTTCTGCAAACCCCGAGCTGCTGGCCTTGATACGAGAATAACCCACGTCTGCGACTCAGAGGGCTCAAGGCCATCTAAGACTCAGGCTGCCTGATGGCATCAGTGCGCATTTCCAGAGCCTTTGCCTTGTTGGAGCAAGGCTGTTTACTTGAGGCCTTTTGAGCTTTGGCTACTCTGATGATTGGTCCCTTGGTGTGAATCTTAACTCCCCCTGTGAGACATGAGGACAAAGGTCATGATTGACACTTAACCTCGATCAGCTTGCCTGTCTGTAAAGCCTCAGGCTTGTCAATCGGTGCCCAGTTTCATCATCCTCATAGTTATATTTACCCTTTGCTTTCTATTGCTTACGTTTCACAGCTGGACCAGTATGCACTGCTGTGCCATCCCAGCCCATAACCAATGAAACTTTTTGAGTTTTTGAGACAGGGCTTCTCTGTAGCTTTGGAGGCTGTCCTGGAACTCACTCTGTAGACCAGGCTGGACACGAACTCACAGAGATCTGCCTGCCTGTCTCCTGAGTGCTGGGATTAAAGGCGTGCGCTACTAACAGCCGGCGCCAATAAACTTTCACATCACTGCCAGGGTTCCCTGGGTCCTATCAAGCGATGGCGACACTCATCCTAATTTTCATTTCAGCTGAGGGAGGTTCAGCATCGAGTCCCTTCCAGAGTCCACTTTTTAAGGCTACTTCCAGTGCCAGTTAGGTTCCCTGGGAAGCTAAATCTGAGATGGAACTTAACGTGCAAGAGTTGTATGAGGGGGAGCTTGGAATCGAACCCTGCACAAGGCAAGAGAGCAGACTTGAGTAGGTAAAGAATCAAGTTGCTCTTTAGGGTTGGTGAAAGCCAAGGCTGCTCCTTTGGAGTGGTTCTAGCGAAGGGGACCCCTCCTCCGAGCTGTCCCGAGTTAGGGAAGACAATGCTGTGTCTCAGTATATTCATGCTGGGTTGGTGGGCCTCCGAGACAACGGGACTGGTCTTTGGCAAGCGGCTTTCTTCAGCAGGGTCAGTCCATGAAGAAGAAGAGAATAGAAAGAAAAAAATTTATTTATTAAAAAAAGTCATGAAAAAAAAAAAAAAAAAAAACGATTACTGACCTGTATTTCTCTTTCCCAAAGCATCCTTTTATGGAGAGAGCTACGTGGGGCTCAGCATCACAGAAGTTTCCTCTGGACTGTCACTTCAGTTGAGATTTCAAACAAGCAAGTCACAAGGCTTACTGTTTCTTGCAGCTGGAAAAATTGACTATTGCCTAATAGAACTCCTGTCAGGGATGATACAGGTATTATTATTTTTAAAATATATAAGCATTCAGTTACTAGCAACAGAAAAAGGGAACAAACCTCCCTCCCTTTCCTTCACAATAATAGCATACCAGAAGCTGGGTAATTTAGGTTACTTTATAAAGGAGATACACAGTAGATTTGTTTCTGGGTGTGTAAGAGGATGATGGTAGCGTCTACTTGGCTTCCGGTGAAGGCATCAAGGTGGATGGGAAGAAGCAAGGGGCAAACCTGCTTTTTAGCACCCCATGTCACCAATCCATCTCCTTACTTAGGCAAGCTCACTCTCCTGAAGAGCATTGCATTAACTTCCCAATCAGTTCTTTGAGACCTCGGCACCTCTCAGCCCTGCTGGGTTCAGGATTTATTTAGGCTGCACCATGAGTTTTAGTAGGGTCAAACCATAGCACCTCTATCCCCCAATAACACACTATGAGGTTCATTAATTATAGCTCTTGTCTCTCCTAGGTGAAATTAAATGTGGGTACGGGTGAGCAGCTCCTCCTTTCTGAGCAAAGACTTCGTGTGGACAATTTGCTTTGGCACTCTGTGGAACTGAACTATGGCAAGGATAAGGTTTTTCTTGGTTGTTGACAAGCATTATGGGACAGCTAGCCAACTGGATGGGGGTATTCATAACTTCACTTTTCACCATGGAATCTATGTGGGAGGTCGTGGGGGAACTCAGTGTCCCTTACCTGGACGGAAAGACCCCCAACTTCCGAGGATGCATAGAGGGTGTGCTGTTTAACCAGAGGGAGGTCCTGACATCCCTCAGGTCTTACCCCGGTTTCAAGAAGGTTTATGAGGTGTCACTGGGATGTAACGATGAGTTTTTTGCTGGGAAGAATGAAGCTATTAGCTTTTCAGCTCTAGATCCTATGTTGCCTTTCCAGAATGGAGAGTTCAGGGTGAAGGGACACTGAGGTTTGCTGTGCAGACTGGAACCCAACAAGCCTTGCTTTCATTTCAGTCAGGTAGAGGAAGAGATTTTGTTGCCTTGGAAATACATGAGGGTCTACTGAAGGCTCATGTAGGAAGGGGAGAAACGAAAACTCAGCTTTCATCGTTCCGCTTGGTTAGCGACAACAAATGGCACGTTGTTCAACTCAGAGTCACGAGGAGGCATCTGGACCTCGTGGTGGATGAGCAAGGGGTGAGAGCCACGCTGCCTCTGCAAAGCCACGTGTTTGTATCCGAAGGCCCCCTGTTCGTGGGAGGCCTGAACCGCCGGATGTGGGGAACAGTGCGGGGGTTAGAGCTTGTGTCTGTGCCTGGGAAATCTGTTCGGGGCATGTCTCTGAAAGGGTGCCTGAGAGCCTTGGAAGCAAACGTGGAAAAGAGAGCGTTAAGGGACGCACTTGTCTCCAAAGACATAGCTGCTGGGTGCACAACTGAGAGCCACCACGCAGGTCCTTCTGCGGCGGTGGGAGACCTGCCCCAGCCAGAGCCGTCCCTTCCCGACGCAGTCCCCAGTGCCAGTTCCCTTCTGCAAAATCAAAGCGGCAGGGTTTTGGTTCTGAATAAGCTGCAAGTCCAAGAAGGTGGACGGGCCTCCCTGGGGACAAAGGCACTAAGAGTGCTTGTGGACTCCACGGGACTGGGTACTGACTACTCCCAGATACTGTTTAAAATACAGCAAATGCCTACTCATGGTTCCCTTCAAATAGAAGTTCAGCCTGCACAAGAAATGGAGAGCACCTTTACTGTGTTAGATCTGAGGCTTGGGAAAGTGTGGTATATCCACGATGGCTCTGAAGAGCCTACGGATTCTTTCACATTTGCGGTTTTTTCTAGCAGCAGGAGGGCAATACCACCCCAGTTGCAGGATCCCACTCCGCATGTTTTTAACATTATTGTCATTCCAGTGAATGACCCCCCATACCTGAAGCTCCCAGAAGGACACTTGCTTCTCTTCGAGAACTGTAAGAAACAGCTGACCCCCAGTGTGGTACAGGTGTCAGACCCCGACACCGATTCTCAGCATCTCGGACTTTTGGTTCTTAGCAATTTCAACGCAGACGCTGGGTTTTTAGAAAATGCCAGAGACCCTGGGCAAGCCATCAATGCTTTTACACAGGGTGGATTTACAGCATGGCAACATTTTCTATGTGCACAGGGGTAATCAGAAGCGCTCGGATTGTTCTGAGAGCAACTGACGGTGAGCTGGTTAGCAACCCTGTGGTGTTACGGGTCATGGCTGTTCCTTGGGACTTTGAGGTGGCAGGTAGACACTGGCGTGGCGGTACAACAGGGTGGTACAGTTCTGATCACGCGGACTGACTTGTCAGTGAAGGTGAACGGTGAACAACATGAGATGGACACTGCTATGACATCACTCGGCCACCTCAGCAGGCCAAATCCAGCATCGGGGCATCCACTGGGGAGTGGAAACAAGCTAGAACCTTTTCTCAACGTTCCATCGACCGGGGCCGGATCCGATACTATAGTTCCTTCAAAGAACCACAGAAAGAAAAATACGGATCACTTTAAATTTAAAGTTATGGTAGAAGGAAGAGAAAGCGTTAAAAGAGCTCCTGTTCCTGTCACCATTCGGCAGCTGAAATTGACACTTCTGAAAAATATCCCTATAGAGATCAGTAATGGGGAACAAGAAAGGCTAGATTCTGACCATCTGCAGGCTGCAACAGAGAATGTGGAAGTAGCCTAGTGGGAACTGTGTTTTAAGGTACTGAGCCCACCTAAGAAAGGAAACTTGGTGCTCGGCAATGTAAGTTCTCCAAACAAGTTCAATTTTCAGTCAAAAAAACATTACAGACTCTTGGTAAAGCTATGAGCCCTCGGGGGCACCCCAGGAAGACTACGTTAGGATACTTTTTAGTTTTCAATTATTGTAAAACACATAGAATCAAAAGATTTCACTTTCAGGGTAACCTTAAAGCAGATAAGACACATATTATTTTAACCAACACTGAGTTGTTTGTAAAAGAAGGAGGGTGGACATTAATTACAAAATCAGAATTATTTGTTCAAACATTGGACAATCATGTCTTTAAATATTGAAGTCACTAAGAGTCCTCAGCACGGGGAACTGAAGTTAGTCAGCTCTTCTGCCTCTCTGGGAGGCGACGGTAGCATCAGTGCATTCCCAGATGAAGACATAGTGAGTGGGGCTGATGTATGCCCACGATGACTCCGAGACCCAGTGTGACGAATCCGTTGTTCTGGCCTCTGCCACAGATCAGGGTCAACAAGGAGGGGCCAGAAGTCCTTGACTCTGGGCCATGTCTACAGAAATCAAGGGCAGTACATCTCTGTCGAGTTGAATAGCTGATGGAGAAGCCCATGCAAGTGGTAGATAGGGTCTTTCATGTTGAACGGGGCAGCCAGCGCTTGCTGACTCTCGCAGACCCTCTGTTACCGCGACCCCGACTTAGATTTGGACGATGGGCAGTTGCTCTACACTTCGGCGTGGCATACCAAATGGAGATTTAGTGAAAGCTCGGTGACCAATCTCAGAAGCTCTACCAGTTCAGGCAAGAGGACTTACAGGAAGGGCATGTGCTCTTCAGACATCATGGTCCAGACTCTGCCCGATTCCTGCTGTTTGTCACAGATGGTGTGCATCACACATCATCCCTTTTCGAGGTCAGTGTGTCAGAGGCCTATGTCCACATAGTCAACAACACAGGGCTGCTTGAGCCCAGAGGGGAGGGACAGCTGCTTCACAACAGCCAACCTGAGTGGTCACCCACAAACCAAGATGTCAGAACAGAACATGAGTTTGAATTCCACATCTTGCAACCCCCACACACAAGGGGCAGAATCCTGGTCAACAATTGCGTTTCACTCATTTTCCCAGCATGACCTGAAGCGGGGATTTGTGGTTTATAGTGCACAATGACGATGGGAACTTTGATATGTTTAACCTGACAGTGAAAGTTAAAGATACCTACTTAAGATGTGAGCGTTTGTGTCAAAGTGTCCCTGGAGAGTCCCCAACCAGCGCACTCCGATTCTGCAGAGCAGGAGCATTGCAGTTGAAGAAGGGAAACTAGTGGAAACTGAGGAAGTGGAAACCTCCCAGGTAGGCATCCAAAGCACAAGACATTCTAATTGGCTTAAACTAGTAAAGGGGTAAACTATGTTGTTTGCTTGAACCCGAATGCCCTCTCTCTCTCTGTCTCTGTGGCTTGTGGGGGCGGGTACTGGGAGTGGCTCTAAAGTATGTGTGTGCACACATTTTTATACGTATTTGTGTGCCACTAAGATGAAAAGTCCCAATGTTTGCAGTTTGAGTCTGCCGGTCTTTCCACACTTGGAAATAAAATCTGCACAATGTTTAGCCTTGCATTTAGGCTGTATTTACATCACAGTCATGTGTGTGCCCATGCTTAGTGTAGTAGGCAGTAGGACTAAGGAGGGACATATCTCTTGTGATAGAATTCAGAGCCTTGTGTTTTTATTTCTTGTTGCTAACAGCAGCACTAAGCAACATCTCCTTGATAGGGGTTAATCTGTGAACAAGGGAAGTTGTAGTTTAACAGACAGAAAGGATTTCCCAAACAGCTAGGACACCATTGCACAGTCTCTTTCTTTATTCTGGATGTGGCTGCCTTGTTTAGTTTCCTGAAATTGAGGAATAAAACTGGTCCTAGGCCAGTGGAGTGGTACCCGGATGAGAGCAGAGGCTCAGACTTCCCTGAGCACGTCTACCCTGAAACTTTTAGCAAGCCACAGACAGTCCTATGGAATCTCCCATAGGTTGTAGGAAGGGCAAACTGTACTTTTTAACAGTTTGCCAGACACACACACCTGGGACTCTGTTGTTAGGACTGCTGGCAAGCTGCCCAAGGTAACCAGCAATATCAGAGATGCTCAGTGACATAGAATCAGCTTGGCAAATGCTTGTTTTCAAGCTTGGAGAGTCAATTAACATGTTTCACCACAAGGGGCATGTTCCGTCTTGTGACTATAATCAGTTGCAAATACTGTCTCTAAAGAGAAGCTGCTGAATCGTATAAAATGAAAATGCATAGGAAATGCTGAGCTAGTTGACACAGTAGAGCTAAACGGGAAAATTGCTTTCCTCTACAGTTGTGCCAGTTTAGTGACCAGTTACTCTTCCTTAACCTGCCTTTGATTCGTTCCCTCTATAATCCTCCACCATGGTGCCGGGATCAAATCCATGGCCTTACATGCTAGATGCTGGCACCCCTCCAACCCCTCTCCTTATGACATTTGATTCTTTTACCTTCATTTTTAAAATATTCGTGGATCTTACTGCTCTGTGCAAATACTTCAGCTACCCAAGTGCTGTAAACCATTATATTTATTCATTTACTGTGATCAGGACTGATATTCCAGATGTTGGCATGGGCCCCAGGTCAGACCCAGCCTTAAGCTGTGTAACCACCCCTAATGACAACTAGGCCACTGACCAATGAAGAGCAATCTATGCTGGTTCATCAGTGACTCTGACTCTTCTGGCCATTGCTTCTCTTCTTGTGTTGTGCTTGTGGACACAAGGCTGGGAATGAAGACGATCTCTCGTCAGAGAAAGCGATTCACAGTCAGGACTGCACCGATGCATGGATCTCTCCAAAAGTCACGGCGGAAGACGGCGGCACGGGACAGGCCGGGAAAGTCCTCTAGAGCTTCACCCACAGGATATTGATGATGGCAATGTGGCTTATGTACCAAGGCTCCCGGCCAGCAAAAGGATCAGTTCACCTTAGATGTGGTCAAGGACTCCCACTTTGTAGAGGGCGTGGAAATACATTTGGATATCATCCCTAAATGTGGATACTGCTGGAGGTTCAGAATTTCACCAGTTCAGGAAGGGGGCCCCAAAGCACTTATGCCGGACCACCTCAGAATTCCAAGTATTTTTTGAGAGTCTTGACTGTGAATTTGTTCTCCTTGAGCCACCAAAGCACGGTTCTGTTGAGAAGTTCCAGGTTTCCAGGAGTGAAGAGAAGTTAAGAAAATTTTCCAGGAAACAGGTAATAAATCTCAGTTAATATATTGGAGTTTGTCGTTCTAGAGGGGCGTGGGTTGGAATTGACTCGTTATCATTTAGACCCTCAGGCTTTAGGGTGGGTGGGGCCTTGGAGTCCTGTTCCCCACAAGGTGTTAGACGCCTGTCTGTCTGTAGCAACCCTGTAGGGATGGTGTTAACATTGCCTAAACATTTTCAGTGATGGCGTGTTTACTACTTCCTGAGATGGAGCTTTGTAGTTCTAAAAATATTTCGTCATCTTTTTCTCTCACTATTGTGCATTTGAAGCTTCCCTTAGACCCTGGCTCACCTGATTTTGACTATAGCCAGGAATTGACTAAATCACCCTTACTAATGTCCATCCACTCCGTGAGAGAAGTTCAGCTGTCTCACCTGCACACCATCACCCTGGATTCTTTGCTTTGGCATTATTGTTAGACTTGATTTCTTACGAGGAATAAATTAATGATTTCTACCAATTTTTTTTTTAATTTTGAAAATGAGTCTGCAATCCTCTCCATAAAGCCCTAGCAATTCAGACTCCCTAGATTGGACACATACAACTTCCCATGGCATTTGCCTGGCTTTTCCTCTAAGCTAAAAACACATGTATGCTACTTCATTTTGCCTTTAAGTTGGGGCCTGGAAGAGTTGGCTCAGCAGTTCAAAGACTGCTTTGTAGAGGACCCAGGTTCGGTTCCCAGCATCCACATGGAGGCTCACAACCACCTGTAAAACCTAGTTGTAAGGGATCCAAATGGCACGACGTCAGGCATGCAAGTGGTGCTCAGATATGAATACAGGCAAAACATCCAAGCACCCAAACATAAAAGGAAATAAAAATTTGAAAATGCAAGTTATGGGATTCTTAATGGATTTAAATCCACTTCCTAAAGGCATGCTCTGTTTTAGCTACAGTGTGTTACCGTGGTAGCTGAAACATTCTCCTTACCCTGCGGAGAGGCTGGGAGCCGGCCTGAGGTTTGAATGCTCTCCTTCTCTGGCATGTTGTGTTTTCACAGTAGTGTTGTGGGAATGTAGACACTGCATAAGCAATTCTAACTGGAGAGCAGAGAGGCCTTTCAAAGGGACAATGTTCAATTCTAGGGACTTGGGGGCGTTGATAAAGAGCAGGCAGTAACCATTTAGGAGCCTGAAAGAGGCAAATGCAAGTCAGAGTAGCTCGAGAGTGTGGAGGCCTGACGGGGCAGCTGAGGGCCTGCACGGGCCAAGGCGGGGCGGAAGCTGCTTGGGGCTACATGTGGAAGGTTCCCATCTCTGCCCATCGGGGGTGTAGTCTTCCATCAACTGTCAAGGAGGGCCAGACTTACCCAGGCATCACTGGGAAACAGAAAGAAACAGGATGCAGAGGGCAGGAGAGCAGCTTCTCCCTCTGACCCAGGGAAGAGGACTCTTCATTCACAGCATGTAAGGGCCTGTCAATGTAGGGCTTCCATCTCTCAAGGCCAGAAAACCCGCCAGTAGCAACCGTCTGCTGTGGGGTAGGTTGAATCAAACACACTTACCTCATGTGCTCTGGGCCCTGCCTCGGGCAAGTCAGTGACTGACCATGTTCATAAGAGGATTGCTGGTTGAAATCTGTGTGTGGAGACATGCTTATTCCCTGGGACATGTGCTATCATCAGCCTGTTCATCAACATATGACAAGGTCACGTGTCCCTGTTTGTCCTGTGAGACTTCCTTACACTGTCTCTTTATATCGTAACCCCTGTGGGCTCTAGATTTTGAGTTATTGTCATTTTTCACTTAAATAACACTAATCCTGTATGTCTATAGCCTTGAGTGTCTTAGTGGAGAGACCCTGGCCCCACTTGTTCAATAAGAAGTTTGTGTCTTGTGTTAGGTGATGGGGACAAAGTGGTGATTTAATTAGGCAGTAACCCTGTCCTTGTGCAGTTTTCTCCCCAGGTGGGGGTACAAGGGAGGCAGAGAGACAAGAAATGTGTTAAATTATAGACTATTAGTACTATAGGAGAAATAAATAAACCAGAAAAGGAGCTAGGAAGGGCGCGGGGCCTTCATCTGATCAGCAGATATTTTTCTGGCTTTCAAAAGGTAGGAATAGACAACCTTTGTCAGCTTTTAGTCAAATGGTTTTTAAAAATAGTGTGCAATTTTGCGGACAAATTACTCGTTAGCGGGTGTGTAATGGGGGTGATGTCTTTCTTCAGGAAAAGTGTCCCTTGAGCATTGTCAGCATCCCTAAAGCGCTTTCTCCTCTGAGTTCCCCAGTACTGGGATCAATCCCCTCATTGTTCGTTCCCAGCAGCTAACCCAGCTTTGATTCTAAGAATCTGGGGCTGTGCCTGTTATCTGGGATCTTCCACCCACATAGCACCTGTGTATGAGCAGCCATGATTTTCCCTTGAGGGGACTGAACTTTCACCCCTGTCAGAAACACCCCTGTAAGATCAAAGACTTCTCAAAGGAAGTGCAACACAGGGATGGGCAAAAGCTGAACTCCTCAATTTTTTGGCTAAATTTTATCAAAACAAACACAGCTCCAGAGACTTGTTCAGAATTCTTTGGGGCGTGGAGTTCTTGCCATTGTGTTTGGTTACAGGCTCATTGAAGCTAAATTCCCATCTAGCTTGAACATGCCCTTGATCGCTGAATTGTAGTCTTGATGTTTCTGTAGTCCAGTCTAAAAGAAGGGAAAGGAATCTAATCAGATTTTTGGTTGCTATAAATCAAGAGAGGAATAACTACACTATCCAGTGACAATTTCAGAACTGAAATTAAAAAGATGGAATCTAACAGGGACAAAAGTAAATGTTACATTTGCTTTATTACTGTGAAAGAAATCTTCTGTGGCAGAGTGACTTGATTGTAATGTACTCTGCAATAGTCTGTCTACAGTGGAGATGTGGAGTGATTATGAAAGTGAGGGCCTCGGTGAGGAGGTAGGACATTGTCCTAGCATTTCTGTTTCTGTGATAAAATACCCCACAAAAAGTGATTTAGAGAGAAGAAGGGTTTGTTTGGCTCACAACTCCAGGTGATAGCCTATCGTAGCCAGTTGGCCGGGTCTTCCTGAATCAGTGAATGTGAGACAAGCCCCCAGAGACAGACCAACCCAATGGAGACAGTCCCTAATGGAGACCCTCTTTCCAAGTGAATCTAAATTGTCTCCAAGCTGATGGGTAAGACTCCCCATCACACATAACCCCAGACACGGAGAACAATCGATAGGAAATAGTGCTCCCTTAGCTCAGAACATGTGTTTAAGGGAACTTAATTATTTCCCACAAATCATATGTTTCCAAAGGAAGAGAAATGAAACCCAGCAGAGCCTAAATCTAACAGTGTGAATTGTCAAATAAAACAGTCAAAGCCTTCAACCGTAGTTACTTTAAATGAAAGCAAGGTAGAACTTGAACGTTACTGCGGTGCCCATTAGTAGGAAGGCTGGCTTATGCACACCCAGCACCTGTTACTGTTAGAAGCGGCATTTAGACTCAAATCTTCTGCTACCAATCCAGCATTCTTGTTCACACACCGCATTGCATTGCTCTGCCGCCCTTTACGCCCATGAGGGTGCAGAGGTATTTCACTTACTTTCAGGAGGAAGTGTGACATCATCCATCAGAGTCCCACCTGGTACTCACTCAGACTCCATGGGATGAAGGCATGAATCTAAGCTTTAGGGAGATTCTTACTCTCAGACTTGCTTTTAGCAGTCGGACATGGTTTGGAACTGAGTACTTTTGTTGCTTTGGTTTCAGGTGGAGCAGGGGTTGATTCACTACGTTCATAACGGCAGGGAGGAGTTAATGGACAGTCTCTCCATCTTGGCAAACAGCTCAGAGCTTGGGAAGCAGAGTCTGCCTCAGACTCTTTTTGTGACTGTTGAGTCTGTAAATGACAAGGCTCCGGTAATAACAGCCAATAGAATCCTCCAGGTAAGTGCTGTGTGCTTTTAATCTACACAAGAACCCCAAGACAGGTAAATTGGCTCAGATTTATATCATTGCTATTATAAAATAACAAGACATATATATGGCCATGCTTGTATGTTAACATGTTTCAAACTACACTTATCAATATCTTTTTGGATACTGTTGAAAGATGATAATTTCTGTTTCCTTTTAATTTTTTTACATTTATTTATTTGCTCTATACATGCCACACGTGTGTGTTGTCCCTCTCGTGTGTGTGTGTGTGTGTGTGTGTGTGAGAGAGAGAGAGAGAGAGAGAGAGAGAGAGAGAGAGAGAGAGAGAGCGTATGGCAGGTTTGTGGAGGTCAGAGGATAACTTGTGACAGCTGGTTTCTACAAATATGGGTTTTAGCTCAAGTTGTCAGGTTTGGTGACAGTGCCTTTACCTGCTGAGCCATCTTGCTCGCCTCGATTTCTGCATTTCCCTGAGCCGGGGGCCGTCCCCAGAGTCCTTGCTGTCTTTTGTGGTGGGCTAGGAAGTGTCTCCACACATGTACTGTTCCCCCTATGCTGGCAGCATGCTGATTAAGAGTAAGTTTTGGAGTAGGTGTATCTGGGTAAGAGTCATGACTCCACTGTTGGCTGTGTGAGGTGGGAAAGTTAATACTGACCTGGTGAACACACTCTTAATATCAGGGTGTTGCAGACTTGGTCTATGGCTCTGATTAGGCCTTATGACTGCTAACACGCACAATGTCACATGTAAGAATGGTCTTAAGAGAGACCGCCATAATCCATGTGCAGACAACTGGAGCACTCATGCCCAGATCAGAGCATTCATGTCACATCCTGTCCTAGTTAAGGTTTCTATTGTCGTGAAGAGACACCATGACCGTGGCAACTCTAGTAAAGGAAAACCTTTGATTGGGGCTGGCTTACAGTGCAGAGGTTTAGTCCATTACCACCATGGCAAGAAGCATGGCGGAGCACAGGCAGGAGTCATGCTGGAGGGGCGGGGAGCTCTCACCCGGACCCTCAGGCAGCAGAAGGGAAGAGTGGAGCACTGGGCCTAGGCTGAGCTTCTGAACCATCAAGCCCAAGCCCAGGGTGTCACACTGCTTCCACGAGGCCACCCCACTCCCGCAAGGCCACGCCTACTCCCCGTAAAGGCCACGCCTACGCCAACGAGGCCACACCTACCCCAGCAAGGTCACACCCACTCCTGGTGTAAAGCCTCACACCTACTCAAACGAGGCCACACCCACTCCAACAAGGCCACGCCTACCCCAGCAAGGCCACACCCACTCCCGCAAGGCCACACCCACTCCCGCAAGCCCACGCCTACTCCAGCAAGGCCACACCACTCCCGCAGTGCCATGTCTACCAGCACCCACCCTCTCCCGCAAGGTGCCATATCTACTCCAGCAAAAGGCCGCGCCTACTGCCACAAGGCCACACCCACTCCCACGAGGCCACACCTCCTAATAGTGACACTCCCGATGGGGGCCATGTTCATTCAAACCACCACAGAGCCTAAGGCTGTGAGGACCCGAGCTTCATGGCGGGAAGCTTGGCAGCGTGCAGGCAGACACGGTGCTGCAGAGGAGCTGAGAGCTCCACATCTGGATCCACAGGCAGCAGGAAGCGAGAATAAGACACTGGCCTGGCTGAGCTTCAGAAACCTCACAGCCAGCCGTTCCTGCAACAAGGCCACTCACTCCTCCATGAGCCTGTAGGGGCCACTCACTCCTCCATGAGCCTGTAGGGGCCACTCACTCCCTCCATGAGCCTGTAGGGGGCCACTTTCACTCAAACCACCACGCGCCCCTCCCCCTCAAGACTCCCGGTCTTTGGAAGAGGGGAGGGAAAGACTGATAACTGAAGGAAACGGTGCTTTCCGGACGCGACAGGACAGGTGCACATAGAGCTCTCAGCAGTTGTGACAGCTCGCACAAGACTTTTGAAAGATCTGGCCAAACAAAATCCCAACGTAGACTTGTAATCCCGTGATCAGCCTTAGCGCTGTTGACATTTGATAGCTTAGGGAGAAGAGAGTCAGTTGCTTTTACTGGCGTGCCTCCCTGATAGGCTGACCACACCCTAGGGCAGGCCTCAGCCCCCTAGATTTGCTGAACAACACAAACTGGACTCGGTGGAGGAAGGAAATACACAATCAATTTGTAAATGTCAAGTAAAAACAAAAAGGTGTATTTATGGATATGTATTCATCAGTATCATACTACTTATGTATGCATACATGCTTGGGTGTGTATTACTATGTACATTTTTGATACATTCTGTCATTTAAAAAATAGTGTAAAACTCTCTCCCTTTTTCAGTTAGGAAACATAAACGTGGGGAAATGAGGCTCCTCATTGGGGTTGGCTGTCAGTTAATTGACTTCACTCTAACAATCCCCGCATGCTTTCTTCGGTGGGCTTCTTTTGAGGAGAGATTTTACATCAATTATTTTTAACTTAAAGGGTGGTATTGTTTGGTGTCCAAATGGCGTTGGGGTTTCCAGGGTTTTGCTCGTGCCAGCCAAGTCTTATTTTTCATATTTTCTAAGTAGCAAGTGTCATGCCACGGGACAGCACAGCACATCACCATTTATGACTGGCCGTTGGCCAGCAGCAGAGGACCTTTGTTGACGGTGGTGGCCAGATAGGTGACAAGGGGGAACAGGAAGAAAGGAATAAAAGCCAAGTAGGAAGCAGTAAAACTTGACTTATTTATGAAGCATCCTCTGTGTAGGCAGCCTAGGGGCCCAACAGAGGGAGTCTAGGTAGCAGGTCTCACATTATTTAAAAAAAAAAAAAAAAAAAAAAACAAAAAAAACGGCTGGCGTTTCAGTATTTGTTATTATTTGTGCGAGGCAATGGGACCTAGGAATATGACCTTTAGTGCTTCAGTTATCTTAGAGCTTGAGTTCTTCAGCCTCTGCATCTCATGAGGAAGGTACCTGTGCCTTTGGGACCTGTCCTGTTAGTGTGAATTTTCTTCGCATTCTTTGCCCCCGTGCTCCTTGACTGCTATGTCCTGGCTGGCCAAGCGTCTAGCCCTCTGGTTTTCAGTTGCATTTGCCCTCCTCCCCCACACAGCCTGCTCTGTACCAGCCCCCACAGGGGTTGCTTGCACATTAGCTACTGAGAGACACTGTAGCTGTCAATGGTGGTTCAAACGCTGCTGTTAAAGTTTACATTTATCGAATGTGCACTGTGTCGCGGTACCTTCTGTGACTGGTGCTGTTTTTTCATCGAGGCGCGCTGGGAACATTGAAACGCAGTGAAAGCAAGGGTCTTTGTTTGGATGCTCTCTCCACCCCGCAGGACGATGCTGCTCAGAGACACTGACATGGTAGAGGGAAGAGCTCTGCCAGGAGGCCGGCCCTAGGCCATTGGCAGAGGCATGCAGGACTTGGAGTGCTGTGGCTAAGATTTAGTTCAGGAAGCAAATGAAGCAAAGTCAGCAAAGGGAAGCAGCTCGCGGGTGGAGTCGGGAAACTAGGCCAGCTCTCCCAGTGTTTTCCAGTGGAGTCACACGGGAGGGACACAGTCAAATGGCCCAGGGATGCAAAGTGGCCAAGATACTTTCTGGGACAGGTCAGGTAGGCATGCACCTTCTGCCTGGTAAGATCCCAAATCCCAGACCCCCAGGGAAAAGGAGGGGTGCATCAGTATGCAGTACCAAAATACCGTGTCTAACACACACACACATATTCACACACATCTGCACACACATGTACACTACACACCCACGCACCGCACAGGGCGCACACATGCACACTCATACTTCCCCCCCCCCCCCCCCCCCCCCCCCCCACACTCACACCCACACACATGCACACACACTCTCTCACCCACACTCACACATGCACACTCACCTAGTGAATAAAGTTGACTAAAATGTTTTTAAAAAGTGTACTTTTGTGGGGTGAACTTTTACAACACAATAATAATATCTACTATTAATCTCAATCTAATTTCAAATAGAAAAGGGGCCATGAACGTTTGGGATTGGCCTTATTAACTTAGAAAGCCTGTTTGGCAGTTCATGAATCTAAGATTTGCTACTATTTCCTGCCCCAAATTATTTTTTGTTTTCAAAATATTTCTGTCTTTCCTACTAGACTGTCTAGTAGCAATGGCAGATTAGCATGGAGAGGCTGTGTTTGTTCATATTGCAGGGAGTTCCCGAATCATTTGCCGATAATATTGAAGAACTATCGGGTCTGTCAGCTACTTGAAGTGGGTATGGAAAGCCGATGCACAAATTAAACTCCAGCTACAAGAGTGCATTTTCCACGAGCAGATATGTGAGTAGTTCTTCCCAAGTTTAGGGCATCGTTTCTGACAGTGACATTTCTTCTCTGTATCTCAGAGCAACTGCCTGGTGAAGGTATTGGCCACTTCCCAGCCACAGTGTGGCTAATACTTCTCAAGTATTTAATCGGTGTCTGGTGGACTCAGCACTTAAGTCTTCAACAGCTCTGCAGGATAACGTTTTTAGTAAAGATAGGATCATGTGCAGTACAGTTCAGAAGATTCGGATAAGGAGAGGGAGGGAGAGAGGGAGAGAGGGGAAAGAGAGGGAGGAGGGAGAGAGAGGGAGAGAG
>NW_026125027.1:0-81826 GCF_943737965.1 Phodopus roborovskii
TTTATGCTATGGAAAAGAAACCCTCCTCCAGGGGCTTTTCTTATTTAGGGTTTTCTTCATCCACACATCATTTCCATTTTTCAATATGAATGTTATGGAAAGAATAAGTCATTTAAATTTTTACTTTAATAAACTCATAGTCTTCTTTTGAATTAAGCTTCTCCCATGTTTGTTGGGCTATGTGCTCTCTGAATAAGCTGAATCATAGAGTTGAAACAACATTGGAAATTCACTTAGTATCTCCTTGGCCTCAGACAAGATTGTGTCTAAACCACCCTCAAATGGAACAATTGAGCAAGAGAACAGGCAGTAGGGCTCCCAGTCAGTGTTCTATTGCGTACTTGAAGATACGACTATGTCTTTTCTTCCCCAAGTCAGCTGACCTCAGCTTTAGAGCATCCTTATTAGAATGCCTATAACTTAAAATGATTTGAACTCATCCTTAATAAATTTAGCCTATTCTTAATAAGTTTATTTATACTACTTAAAATATATGTTATCCTAATGATGACTTTTTTGTTGGTAGATAGATTAATTCATGGAGTGATTTAATTAGCACAAAACAAAGAATTATGTAAATGACACTAAATATAATGCAATGGCCCTTATGGGAACAAAAAGTGATTAGTTGAGAAATGATCTGCAGTCGTATTAGTCATTTTATTTTATTAAAAAGAAGTGGTGATGCATTATAGTTTTGAAAACTTTATATGATGAGTCATCAAACATTTTATACATAAAATGGGTGGGAACAGGAGAACTTTAAAATAGATTAGCCATATTTTATGATATTTCATGAGTTAATATCAATAGAGTATTATGCATCCTTTTATTTTTCACGTTGTATAGTCTTTATTATGGAAAGTAGAGTTATAGTAATGGATGATTTTAATTTTTATGACTCAAACTATGGATTCTGTCATATTCTTTTCCTATTCAAATGCTTGAGACACTTGGAGATCCAGTGGCTATATGGACAGAGGTCCATGGAATGCATATGCTTTTTGCACAGTTTAGAATGGGAATATGTCATTTATTTCAATTTCTACATTCTAAATATTATTATTTTGAATGTATACTTTGGTTTTTGGAATGGTGAGGCACTCTAGGCCTCCCTGGCTTTGAAGGATGGGTTTGCCTTTGCCTGTTGTAATAAAGCTCTATGGTGGAGGTGGTGCATTTAGTCTCCAGAGAGAAGGAAGATGTTGCTTGCACAGCACTTCTACTCACCAGTCCATGAAGCAGTGCGTGCGTTGGCTTTGAAGGAAGCCAATGTCCTGCTCTCCCAGCCAGAGGTAAAGAATTGCATTGGTGGCCACTAGAGGGAGGAGGATTAGGAATAGAGTAAATTGTGGGGAAAAGGCACCCATGAAAACGCACATGGGACAACCAACACATCACCAACCACTGCCTACCAGCTACATCTACCTCACTGAGGATTATAATGGGGTCACTAAACATCATTAGCCTAGAGACCAGACCAGTAATTTTATGCAGCATCCCAGTATATTGCCCCTTAACTTTGGATTTGCTGGAGAAGGGAGTTTGAATGGGATTGTGGGAAACACACAATTGTACAAACACAAGCGTACAAGCACACATACATTCTCATGCCCCATTACAACAAGTTGCATCTGTGACGTCTGATTCTTGCTGGTTTTTACTTTAAAACTCTTGATGTTCTTTACCAAGAATGTGTTCATGAAAAGCAAACAGCCCACCTTCAAGATAGTCTTGGAGAAGAACCAGCAGATACTAATTGTGCCAAGATGTATTTTACCAACAAATCTGTGTAAATTACATGAGGTTGAAACAGACAGAATGTAATATAATTACAAAGTTTCTTTGTTAAATTACAGCTTGAAGCAAACCTGCAAAAATGTTTCAATTAGCTTCTTTAGCAAACAAAATCACAGCTCAGAGTAGGTTTTGCACTCTCCACACTGCCAGCTGTGGGCTGCCTAGTGGGTGTCTTACCTCCAGCACAGAAGCGGAGCACTCTCACCAGGGCTGATGGTGCCACAGAAAGCCAACTTCATTATCTCCACTGCCAGGTCGAGTGATGGGCACGTTGAACTTGTACCTAATTCCCAAATTCTGTTCTTGGAGTAGAACTGCCATTGAAAACAACTGGTGAAGATAATTAAAATACAATGAGCCTTCATTCAGATACTTACTTCTGAAGAAGATAATGCCATAGGGCAAGTCTAACAGGGAATTTGGAACATTTATTTGTTTACTTTAGCTTTCTGACAGTCTCACTCTGTGGTCCAGGATGACCTTGAACCCAAGACAACTTAAGAAAAAAAATCACTACATTTTGTTTATTTATTGGGGGGTGATGCACAGATTCTTGGAGCATGTACAGAGATCAGAGGGCAATTTGCCAGACTGGTTCTTTCAGTCATGTGAACCATGGAGATTGAACTCAGGTTGTCAGGCTTGGTGACAAATGCCTTTATCTGATGGGGCATCTCAGTGGCCTTCAAGACAAAGTCAAAGCACATGAGTTTTTATATAATGTTCTTTTCTTTCTGTCCATGGGTAGTTTGTCACTGTTTTCATTCATACTGCTCAATCATAAAGCTTTTACTCAAGAAAACATGAAAATTTTCAGTGGGTGGTGGCACACACCTTTAATCCCAGCACTCAGGAGGCAGAGGCAGGAGGATCTCTTTGAGTTGGAGGTCAGCCTGGTCTATAGAGCAAGTTCCAAGACAGCCAGGGATACACAGAGAAACCCTGTCTCAAACAAACAAACAAGCAAGCAAGCAAGCAAACAAACACATAAAAAATAAAAAGAGAAATGTTATCTGGCAAATCATTTTATCTTCATTACCTTAATTGCATCCCCTAGAAAATAGAGCTGATCAAACATGAGCCTTTCTACCTCATAATGTGGAAATTACAGTAAAAATATAATGACAAAGACACATTTACCATTACAATGAGGTGTTTCAGGTGGGTCCTAAGGCTATGTTTTTTCCAGGGACTTCTGGTTCATCTGCTGGTCTCTTATAGTGGAAAGCTGTTCCAGAAACATCAAATTTCCTAGGCCAATCAATAGTCCAGGCACCATTAATATAGTAATCATCTCCTTCAGATTTTAAAGCTGGAAAAGAGAGTAAAAATCCACCTTAAAATGTTAAATTTCATTTACTAATACACTGTGGACCAGCTATTGCACAAAAAGTTATAATGAAGAGCCATCTCATCCAGGGATGGTACTGGGCCATCTTCCTCTTTCCCCTTTCTCCCTCCATCTCCCCACTCCCCTTGTTTGTTTTTCTTATTCCTCCCAAACAGTGATTGAACTTATTGTGGGCATATTCCTACCTGGGACCCCACCTCTCAAAATAAAAAGTGCACAAACGAAATTGGGTTTTTAGAAAGCCTCTGGACAACATCCATATCTTGAGTCTCAGGGCAGGAAGGTGATTGCTGGGTGGCCTGAGGGTGGGGAGAGGCAGGGCCCTGCTCCATAAATTGTTTGCATCCACAATCAAAGTGAGACTCTGAGAGACTGAGGAGCCATAGGGTAGGGTGAGGGTAGCACCAGCTCTGGAGCGTGGGGTTGCTGTGACCTAAGGCCAGCCTGGGGTGGAGAGTGGGACCTTTGTCTCAAGCATTGCAGGGCACCCACTGAGGTGACAGGGGTGCTTGCCTTATGTTTGAGACAAGGTCTCTCTATGGAGCCCACTGGTCACATACTTGTAAGTTTCCTTCTGCCTAGCCTCCTGAGAACTTGGTTTACATATGATCTGCTCCTGCTTAAATGCAAATTGGAATAACAAACTTCGCAGTTTCGATGCCTCTACAAGATCTGGTATAGAAATAAAGCCATTAGCAGTCAGGCAGAGGGGAGGGGCTCAGGGGGTTCCTATCCATCATACTGAACTATTTGCTACAGATACAGTTAGGAAGTTAGTTGTATTGCCAACTAGTGACCACACTCAGGCTCCAGTGGGTACTCTCTAACTCAATGACCGCACAGATGACCCTGGTTAAGCTAAAAAGTCATAAAACAAACTACAAGTCATGAATCTGGAGTTAGAATGGAGTGCTGATAGGGATGGGAGATGTAGAGGAAAGGCTAATAATACTGAATTATATACATACATGTATGAAAATTGTCAAAAATGAATTAATAACAACAAAATAACGTCAACCAAAGAACTGCAATAATTTTTCACTTGACTGCTAAGAGTGTAATTACTTAAGTATTCCTAGTGTTGTTGGTGGAAATGAATGAAACATTTATATGAGAGGATAAGAAGGGCATTAGGAAAAATTTAAAGAACTGCTTAGCATGAGGGTAGAAGTGAGGGGCAGACTTTCCTCACTAAATATTGAAGGCATGGTTACATGAGGGGAAACTTGTGATTCTGGTCATAGACACTGGAACCAAAGAATTAGAAAACAGACCGAGGTACATAAGAGAATCTGTCTTAGTACTACCTAGTGTGTGTGTGTGTGTGTGTGTGTGTGTGTGTGTGTGTGTGTGTGTTTGAAACAAGCTTGTTTTACCTGTCAATCCCAGTTCCCTTTACCCTCTGGTCCTCCCTGTCTTCCCCCCATCCCCTTTCCACCCCTTTCTGCTCCCCAAAAAGGGTGAGGCCTTCCATGGGGAGTCTTCAAAGTCTGTCATACCAATTGGAGCAGGGCCTAGGCTCTCCCCCATGTGTCTAGGCTGAGAGAGTATCCCTCTATGTGTGATGGGCTCCCAAAGTCTATTCGTATACTAGGAACAAATACTGATCAACTACCAGAGGCCCCATAGACTGCCCAGGCCTCCTAACACCCATGTTTAGGGGGCCTGGGTTTGTCCTATGAGTACTACCTAGCTTTTAAAAAAACATTAAAATTAATTTCACTTCTCATATATTACAGCCCAACCACAGTTCCCCTCCCTCCTCTCCTCCCAGTCCTTTTCTTCCACCTTGCCTCTCCCCTAGATCCACTCCTCCTCTGTTTCCCTTCAAAAAGAGCAAGACTTCCAGGGATGTCAACCAAACATGCCATTACAGGATGCAATAAGAGTAGGCACATGCCCTCTTGTCAAGGCTGGATAAAGCAACCCAGTAGAGGAAAAGGGCGCCAAGAGGCACAAGAGTCAGAGACAGCCCCCACTCCTACTGTTAGGAGTCCCACAAGAACACCAAGCCACACAACCCTAACATATGAAGAGGACCTAGACCAGACCCATATAGGCTCCTTGATTGCCACTCCTGTCTCTGTGACCCCTGTTGAGTCTTGGTTACTTGATTCTGTGGGCTGTTTTCTTGTGATGTACTTGACCCCTCTGACTACTACAATCCTTTCTCCCCTTCTTCCACAGGGTTTTCTGAGCTCCACCTAATGTTTGGCTGTCCGTCTCTGCATTTACTCCTATTAGTTG
This sequence comes from Phodopus roborovskii, assembly GCF_943737965.1. Classification (NCBI taxonomy): domain Eukaryota; kingdom Metazoa; phylum Chordata; class Mammalia; order Rodentia; family Cricetidae; genus Phodopus; species Phodopus roborovskii. Next base: position 5,399 of record NW_026125027.1, read on the forward strand.
CTGGATAAAGCCTCTCTGATGACAATTATGCTTGGCTCCAGTCTAAGAGTATATCAGAATATCATTAGAAATCATTTAATTGGCTGGTTTTGTTTGCTTGTTTGTGTTTTGCTAGTTGTGTTTGGTTCTATCCTAGGGCTCTGGGGGTATCCAGCCTCTGGTTCCTGGCCCTCCAAGCAGTGTCAGCCATGGGCCCCTTCTCGTGGCATGCATCCTAAATTGGATCAGTCATTGGTTGACTACTCCCACAAGTTCTGTGTCACCTTTACCGGAGCACATCTTGCAGGCAAGACAAATTGTAGGTTGAAGGCTTCGTGGCTGGGTTGGTGTACCAGGTCCTGCTCTGGAGGCCTTGCTTGGTGCCAGAAGATGGTTGGTTCAGGTTGTTCTGTATCCTCTATTATCAGGAGTCTTCACTAGGGTCACCCTCATTGACTACAGGGAGTTTCCATTGCACTAGGTTTTTACCTCATCCCTGAAATATCCCCCAACTCCAGTCATCTCTCCCAGTACTCTCTCCCTCCAGTCCACCCCCAATCTGATCCCTCCTGTGTCCATGCCTACCTGCCCCCAGTCCACCCATGAAATCTCCTCTATTTCCCCTTCCCAAGGAGATCCACGCAACCCCATTTGAGCCCTCCTTATGATTTAGCCTCTGGGTCTGTGGATTGTAGCATGATTACCTGTGACTTCACAGCTTTTATTCACTCACAAGTGAGATCACACCATGTTTGTTTTTCTGGGTCTCAGTTACCTCACTCAGGATGATTCTTTTTTCTACTTACAAACATTTGATAGAAAATTTCATGATGTCAGGCATTGGTGGCTCATGCCTTTAATCCCAGCTCTTGTGAGGCAGAGGCAGGCGGATCTCTATGAGTTCTAGGCCAGCCTGGTCTACAGCGTTAGTTCCAGGACAGGCTCCAAGCAATACAGGGAAACCCTGTCTCAAAAAACAAAACAAACACAAATATTTCATGATATCATTTTTTTAAGTAACTGAGTAATACTCCATCATGTAAATATATGCACCACATTTTCTTTATCCATTCTTTGGTTGAGGGAAAGAAATCTAGGTTCTTTCCAGTTTCTGGATACTATGAATAAAGCTGCTATAACATAATTGAGCAGATGTCCTTAAGCTAAGATGGAGTGTCCTTTGAGTTTATGCCCAGGAGTGGGACAGCAGAGTCTTGGGGTATATCAATTTCCAATTTTCTGAGTAATGGCCATATCGATTTCCAAAGTGGATAGACAAGTTTATACTTCCACTGACAATGGAGGAGCGTTTCCTCTTGCTGCATATCCTCTCCAGCATGAGCTGTTGCTTGTGTTATAGATCTTAGTCATTTTGACAGGTGTAAGACAGAATCTCAGAAACATTTTGATTTTCATTTCCCTGATGGATAAGGATGTTGAATATTTCTTTAAGTGTTTCTCTGGCATTTGATATTCTTCGGTTGATAATTTTCTATTTAGCTCTGTACCCCATTTTTTAACTGGATTATTTGGATTTTTTATATATCTAGTTTCTTGAGTTCTTTATATATTCTAGAAATCAGCCCTTTGTCAGACGTGAGATTGGTGGAGATCTTTCTCATTCTCCAGGCTTCCTTGTTGTCCTGTTGACAGTATCCTTTGCCTTACACGACACCTTTCAGTTTCATGAGGTCCCATTTACTAATTGTTGATCTTAGGCCTACACTATTGGTATTCTGCTCAGGAAGTTGTCTACTCTGACAATGTGTTCAAGACTATTCCCCACTTTCTATTCTATCAGGTTCAGTGTATCTGGATTTATGTGTACATCTTTAATCCACTTAGAATTGAGTTTTGTGCAGGGTGATAGATATAGATCTATTTATATTCTCCTACATGCCAACATTCAGTTAGACCAGCACCATTTGTTGAAGATGGTTTCATTTTGCCATTGTATATTTCTGGCTTCTTTATAAAAAAAACAGGTCAACAGATTTGTGGATTTATGTCTGGGTCTGCAATTCAATTCCGTTGTTCAACCTTTCTGCATTTATGGCAATACCATGCAGCTTTTACTACTATAGCGCTGTAGTAGAGCTCCAAACCAGGGATGACAATACTTCAGGATTGCTCTTGCTATCCTGTTTTTTTGTTTTGTTTTCTTTTCTTTTCTTTTTCTTTCCCACATGAAGTTCAGTATTGTCTTTGGTCTGTAAAGAATTTTTATGGGAATTGCATTGAATCTGAGGATTGCTTTTGGTAAGATGGTCATTTTTACATTGTCAATCCTACTGACCCATGAGCATGGGAGGTTTTTCCACTTTCTGACATCTTCAATTTCTTTCTTCAAATACTTGAAGTTATTGTCATACAAGTCTTTCACTTGCTTGGTTACAACTACTCCCAAAATATTTTATATTATTTGTGGTTATTGTGAAGGGTGTTGTTTGCCTGACATTTTTCTTAGCCTGTTTGTCATTTGTATGTAGGAGAGACACTAATTATTTTTTTTTAGTTAATCTTATAGGCAGACACTTCACTAAAGGCATTTTACTTATTTTCTGGTAGATATTTAGGGATTGCTTATGAATATGAATACTATCATATCATCTGTGAAAAGCAATACTTGGATTTCTTCCTGTCCAATTTGTATCCCTCTGGTCTTCATTAGTTGTCTTGTTGCTCTAGCAAGGTATGGTAAGCAGTCTTGTCTTGGTCCTGATTTTAGTGGAGCTGTTTTGAGTTTCTCTCCATTTAATTTGGTGTTGGCTATATAGGCTTGCTGTAAATTGCCTTTCATGTATAGGAATGCCCCTTGTTTCCCAGATCTATACAAGACTTTTGCAATGAAGAGGTATTGGATTTCGTCAAAGGATTTTTCAACATCTAGTGAGATGATCATGGTATTCTTTCTTTCATTTTGTTTATATAGTAGATTACATTGACAGATTTTTCATATGCTGAACCATCCCTGTATCTCTGGGATGAATCCCATTTGGTCATGATGGCTAATCTTTTTTGTGTTTTTTGATCCAGTTTGCAAGTCTTTTATTGAGTATTTTTGCAACAACGTTTATGAGGGAAATTGGCCTTTAATTCTCTTCTTTGTTGAATCTTCTGTGGTTTGGGTATCAGGGTGACTGTAACCTCATAAAGGGAACTTAGCAATTTTTTTTCCTGCTTCTATTTTGTGGAATAATTTGAGGAATATTGTGATTATCTTTCTACCTTCCCTTCCCCCAGTAAAACTTCCCATGTAAGCTCTATGTGCATGGCATGTTTGTCTCTCAACATCCATGGTTTGGACCCCACCCGCCAAGATCCCCTTCACACTGAATTATAACTGGCAGGGGGCAATCAAAGCTAAATGTGTATGAAAACGCCATGAGGATATGTGTTACACTAATTTGTATGCTGATTTTAAAAAATAAAATAATCCCTGCTCATATCATGAATGATCAATCATGAAACCAGAACCCACAAGTCACCTAGTAAAGCTAAGTTTATCTCAGCCATTCCACCCACTAATTAGCTCCAATTGTCTCTGTAAATCAACTTCACATGGTCCTTAGCTTAGCCAAGAACAGCTATACAGAAGGAACACCAAGCATCAACCTGCAAAACTCTCACTTGGCACAGCACAAGTGTGTGAGAAACTTATTCTAAAGGTAGGAACCTACTTCTATTTCCAAGTGTCAGTCCAGAGCCAGATCTGGAGTAGGATCCAGAGCCAAACTCAGACACTAGTCCAGAGTAGTCCTCATAAACAAAGACGTGGGAAAAATGCTACCTTTTGCAGAGGAATTCCCAGCAGCAAGACTGTCTTTGAGGAACCAGGAAAGAAACATGAGGGATACCAGACAGAACACAGTAATCAAGGAATTTATTCCTAGGTAGTGTCTATTATTTCAGTTAGTATTCTACTACCAGGGGAGGACTAGGTATTGAATAGGAAATTCAACCACACCTCAACCACACTACAATAAAGTCCGTCTAGGACATTGCAAACACTCTCAGTAAAAGAAGGGCAACCAACACCAAACAAACAAATAAATGACTACCCAACTCTAACTTCTGATATGCAAATCACAGCACAAGAACACAGTAATATGAAAAACGAAGACAAGCTGTCGCCTCCAAAAAGTATCAATCCAAAATAATGGGCCCAAGTTAGAAACACCTACAGAAAATCCCAGAAGGAAAAGTCAAAAGAATGACAATAAACACGCTCAAAGAAATGAATGAGAATATGAGTAAACAGCTGAAGAAAGGAAGTCAACATATTACAATGGAATGTAAAATATAGAAGAAAATCCAAGTTGAAATGATAGAGATGAAAATAAGTCAAATAAAAAGTTCAGTGGAATGCCTCACCAATAAACAGAGCAGAGCACAGGGAAAATAGGCAAAGTGGAAGGTGGATACATTCAGTGAAGAGCACTCATACTTTCTTTTTATATGTGGGAATGCAACGTTCTTTGAGATACCATAAAAACACCAATTCCTTTGAACTAGGAACATGGACGGAGAACTTCATATCATAAAAATATTTTCAGCAAAATGACAACAGAATATTCCCCAAATCTAGGAAAAAGGAAGTCCACCTAGGTATAAAAGCATGCAGAACACCAAATAACTCCTCACACTGTGTCATAATCAAACACTGAATATCCAGAAAGACGAAAGTGTTTGAAAGCTGCAAGAGAGAAACACCAAAATGAAGGCTTATCACAACAGCTGAGTTTTTAACTGAAACTTTTAAAATAAGGCTTTGAATTATATATTTCAAATTTGGAAAGATTACAGCTGTTAAACCAGATTGTAACACTTGGCAAAACTCTGTCGGGATGTGAGAAGAAAAAATTTCCATGATAAAAGCAAGCTGTAGGAGTTTATGACCACTAAGTCACCTAACAGAAGATACTGGGAGTAATTCTTTGGACCTAAAAAGTATGGTAAGAGGCTAAGGGGGTGAGGGAGCTAATAATGCTAGAACAACAGTTAGCAAAGGGGGATTAAGAAAAAGAACAAACGCTACAACATCAATAGAATGACAGAAAGTAATACACTCTTTCAACAACAGTGCACATTAATGGTTTTAATTTCCCAATCAAAAGACAGAAAATAAAAGATTGGATTAAAAACAGGAATCGTGTATTTTCTGCTTGTAAGAAACACACCCACCTTCAAAGACAGATACTAGTTTAGGGTGAAAAAAAAATGGAAAAAGGTATTCCAAACAAATAAAATTTGGAAATATCAGGTATCACTGTTCTAATCTGACAAAATGCATCTCAAACCAAAAGTCACCTAAAGAGAGTAAGAAGATCCCTTCATTCCAGTTGTATCAGTTACTTGTCTTGGTGCATCAATAAAATACCTGGTAAGAAATAAACTTAAAAGGGGGTTTATTTTGGCTCATAGTTCTCATAGTTGTAGGAAACAGTCATCATGGAAGAGAAACCCTGTGTTAGTGTCATGAGGTAATTGACTGTTCTGAATCATCTGTCAGGAAGTAGTGGTACATGACTGCACAGCTGGCTATCTTTTTTACCTAGTCAAGTATTCTAGCCTGTGCAATGGTAATGCCCACATTATGATAGCTCTTCTAATCTCAATAATCTAACCAAGATAATTCCTCATGTGGATGACCAGAGATGAAACTAATGAAGATAATTATTCATATGTATGTGTTGTACGTGTAGAGGCTTGTTTCCTAGATGGCTATAGATCCTTTCAAACTAATCAATATCAACCATCGTAGGGATTGATCCAATAAGAAGACATTACAATTCTAAACATACATAAATTGAAAATAGCTAAGTTTAATTTCATGAAACACAAACCACTAGACATAAAGACACAGATTAATGTAGTCACAATGGTAGTGTAGCAACATCCACCTCTCACCAACGGATAGGCCGTCTCAGTTCCCATCCACATACCAGACAGAGAAATGTTAGGATTAAATGACATTTTAAATCAAATAATCTCAACAAAATCTATAGATATTCCATTAAAAAACTCTATGATATTCTCAGCATCCCACAGAACTTTCTCTAAAATAGATCATATATTGCACACAAAATAGTTGTAGCAAATATAGAACACTTAAAATAATTCACCAAGTGAATAATTCATTTTATTCTATTTGATCATAGGGATTTAAGGCTATACATCAACAGTAAGAATTATGGAGCAAACAACACATGATTGAGCAATAAATGGATCATTGAAGAAATCAAGAAGGAAACAGCAACAAAAATATCTCTGGAATCAGATTATAATGAAAACATAACATACCAAAACCTGTGGGATACAGCAAAAATAGGACAGAGGGAAGCTTAGAGTTCTAAATGTCTACACAGAAATCAGAGAGATCTCAAATAAAAAATGTCATAATACATCTTTTTTGGAAAAGTGCGAACAAGCCAAACTCCAAATCAGTAGATCAAAAGACATAATTAATGGAAGGGCAGAAATGAATGAAGTAGACTCTTGCAATTACTACTTAACCAAGAAGGGAGAAAATACAAATATATAAGATTGGACAAAGCTATCCAACTGATGTAATCTATTTGACTAGATTTATGGAATATTAGCTCAGTAACACTACAGTATACATTCTGCTTAATCGCACATGTGTTGAGCCACAATAAAATATTAATGACAAATATCACACACACACACACACACACACCTACCTCTAAAAATATCTTGTACATGTAGTTTCTATGTTTAGGACTAAACTAGAAACCAACAGTAAAACACATTTAGAAAATGAGTAATTTCTGCTTAAAGATAAGTAACATATTTAAAAACAAGTGATAATGACAATATGATACCTAAAAATATGTGGTTAGCTGGGCAGTGATGGCACATGCCAGCACTCAGGAGGCAAAGGCAAGCAGATTTCTGTGAGTTCGAGACCAACCTAGTCTACAGAGCAAGCTCTAAAATAGCCAGGACTAAATAGAGAAATCCTGTCTCAATAAATAAATAAATAAATAAATAAATAAATAAATAAGTGATTAAACTAAAGAGAAATTTAAAGTGCAAAACATTTATTTCATAATATAAAAAACAACAATCTACATTTCCATATTGAGAAACTACCAAAAATAACAAATTAAAACAAAATAAATTAAAATGCCATTAATAAATAGAAGAATAAGGACAGCTGTCATGGGGAAATAGACAAAAGCATTTGAACCAAAATCCTGATCTTTGAAAATATCAGAAAATTAATAAACCCTTCACCAGAATGATCAAGAAAAAGAAATAAAAGATTCAAGTTAACAGTCTAGAAAATGAAAAGAATGATGTCTATATGTTTACAGACATCTAAAGAATAATAAAGCAATGTTATATATAGTATTATGCCAATAAATTGAAAAACTTTATAATTACAGAAACTCAGTTTTTTCAATAAAAACTTCCCATAAAGAAAACTTAAACCTGAGTTTTACAGTTAAAGCCTATCCAATATTAAAACATAATATCTATTTCCCCTAGGTTCCTTGAGAAAATGGGGGAAAGTGTTTCTCAACTCATTTTATGGGGTCAGGTTTATATCAAGAAAGACATCACATGAAAAAACAAGAGACTAACAAAAAACATGGGTTTAAATAGCCTTACAAATATTAGAAAATCAATTCCATCAATATAATTGGGATACTACATTATGATAAAGTGATATTTTTGTTCCAAGAATACTAGATAGATTTAACAAACAAAGACACTGGTTTTCATTACGTTAATATTGGTTAAAACCCCATCAGTAGATCCAGAGAACTTCAATAGCCATGCATGACTAAAACCCTCAGAACAGAGCATCCTTGACTTAATAAAATGCCATCCACATAAATTCCTCACTAACATTGTATTTAATGGTTTTTTTTTTAAATGAACATTTTTCTCTTAAGTTTGGATTAATAAAGAGATGTTGGGCATCCTCACATCTATGTAACCTTGTACCACACAGAAAAGACTAACAATAATAAAGATTGTAAATAAAAAGGGAAACTGCCTTTGTTCAAATTTGACATGGTGATCTATGTAAAACAACAACAACAACAACAACAATCCACGAAAACTCTAGAACACAAATTTATAAAAGCTCCACTAAAATTAGCAAATACTTGTAACTAGGTCCCAAAATATGAGGCATGTGTAAAGAGAAATTAGTGGGAGGCTGGAGAGTGGTTAAGGGCTAATGCCAGTCTCCCAGAGAACCTAAGTTCACTTCCTAGCACTTGTATAGGATGGCTCACAACTGTCTGTAACTCTAGCTTCAGAGGATCTGATGCTACAGGCATCCATATCCACATGCACTTGCCCACACACAGACAGATATATATACATAATTAAAAATGATAATAATAATTATCTTTAAAAATTGAGTTACATAATGATAATAATTTAAGTTGGAAAATAAAGTTTTCAAGCATGCAGTTGTTGTGTAGAAGTCTCCTGAGATTAAGGCCTTCTACTATGGAGAGAAATTTCTCACAACGGGAAATTAATGGAAAGGTGGAGCAATAGCATGTTCTAAGGGATGAGAAGTACCCCAGGAAGCTCCTTAAACCAGGAAGTAAACACCCCGATAACTTGAGAAGTCCCTGCCTTCCGCAAGGCCACATAAACTGTAAGGCCACCTGAATCACTTTCAGATGAGCCAGGGCACAAAGCCTCAGGCCAGCTACCTGGGAGAGGCAGAGACCAGCCAATCATCTTGAAAATATCAATAACGACCAACTTAGCCACTGCGAAAGGACTCTCCAGACTACTGAGCTGCCCGCAGGCTGTGCAGTGTGCTCTGGGTTTCCAGCTTTTGAGAACTGTCACCCATGCTGGGCTGGGCTTTGGTGAAGCAGTTATCTTTGAGTAGTCCCTGCTCCTGTATGTAGTCCCTCGCCCATATTCCTGTAAGTAACGCTGATAAAAACGGTTCCCCCAAATGGATTTGGTAGTGTCTATCTCTGGTCTGTTCTCTGTTCCCTATATGTAGTGAGTAGATATGTGTTCACATCTCATCAGGAATAGTGTCACTCAACAACACATTTTTATTAGATATATAGTATGTTATAGCTCTGGGATTTATTTATCACATAACTGAGTTTATACTTCATTACCAACAGCTCTCCATCTGTTACTCTCCTTCTAAGACCGACTGTAATCAGACATGTATGTGTCTATGAGATTTTAGAACGTACATATAAATGATGTGAAGAGCTAACTCTGTCTGTGTTTGGTTTATGTCATTTTCCAAAATGTCCTTTGAGTTTGTTTATGCCATAGCAGGATTTCCTTTTTTATCTGTTTTTCCAATTTTAAAATATAATTACAGAATTCCACCCACTTCCTTCCAACCCCCTCATGTCCCCCACTCCCTTTCAAATTCATGCCTTTCTATTATTTAATTATTATTATTGCTACACATATATACAAATAAATATATAAACGCAACCAGCTTAGTTTGTATAGTGTTGCTTGTATGTGTATTTTAGGGATGATAACTTGGGATTAGATGATCATTTAGTGTATCCATCTGTGGAGAAGATGGATCCTCCCTCTCATGGCAGCTTTTAATTGCTTATAGCTTTTAATCTAAGGGCAAGGCTTTGGGTTACTTCTTTCATCTATGTTGGGATGTCAACAGGTATTATCATTGTTCAGGTCTTGTTTGAGCAGCCATATTGTACTTTTTCATTTTGAATTATGTGTTTATGTGTGTTTTGTATGGGTCTGTGAATGTAGTGCAGTACCCCAAGACTCAAGAAGGTGTTAGATCCCATGGAACTGGAGGTACAGGCAGTAATTAGCTGCCCAACACTGGTGCTGAGACCTGAACCTTAAAAATGAAATGAAGGGAGTTGGTTCCATGGTTAAAAACCATGCACTGCTCTTGCAGAGGACCTGGGTTCAGGTCTCAGGCAGCTGTGAATAATTCTGTAATGAACATGGAGTATATTTATATCTTTGAGATAATGACATGTACCTGCATGCACACACACACACACACACACACGTACACATATACACACATGCACATACACAGAAGCTTTATTTATAATAGTAAGACTATAAATATGTTTCAAATATCCATCAACAATTGAACAAATGTCATATTAATATTAAAATTATATTTATGCATTATTATAACATGCATACCATACAGATATGAAAAATAAAAATTAAATTAAAAATAGATCAATGTTTGCCTGAGACCAAGGTTGGGATTATGGAACTAAACTCTAAAGAATACTGAAGGAAATTCAACTGCAAAAGACAATAAATTTTAGAATCATAGAAATGTTTTCACTTTGGTTGTAGCATTTATATGATCATTAATAATATTCAAACTATATAGTTAATCATTATGTATTCTATTCTACATAAGCTATACTTCAATAGTATTGAGTTAAAAATCAAACAACACAGTGAAGTGTAAGCTATAAGCTTCTAATTTTTCTGCTTAGTATTTATATGTGTATGGATGCATCTTGAAACATCTTTCAGTATTAGATCCTTCACATCATTAATTAAAAAAATAATCTAGCAAAATTACTTACCAATGTAATTTTTTGACATGGAAACTTCTCTTACTTCGATATGAACAGAACCTCTTGGAATCCGCACCACTTCCATATAACCTGGAACACAGATGAATGCTGGCAATAAGCAGCTAACTAGAAAATGAGCACGTAGTAGCCATCTAGTACTAGCAATGCTTTTTATTCTTTCATTTCTTCTTTGACTTTGTACTTCATAACTGTAACTGTGTGTCTATGAAGAGAAAATGTTCAAACGGTGGGTAGGAGGGAGCTTGAGATAGAGTGTGACTTACTTTGTAGATCAAGCTGGCCATGAACTCATAGAGATCTGCCTAATTTCTTTTTTTTCTGCAATCACCTGAAGATATTTTACAGCCTTGATGTGTGTGATACTGTCCCACCTTTCTTTTCTCAGCAGGCTCTCCTTACACCACTGCTCTATGGGTTATCACAGTTTAAAGAAACATGGCTACAGTCATAGCTACCCATTGAGGCTGGGAGGACAGGATCGTCTGTCTATGCTGGGGAATTCAAAAGCAGATAGGGTCATTTCAGTGGATCCTATTTAAAAACCAAACCAAATAAAACAAACAAAAACAAAAACCCGTAGGACTGGAGGTGTAGCTCAGTGGCAGAACAATTTGCCTAGCATGGTCAAAGGCTTTTTTTCAGTCCTCAACAAACCTCCTCACAGAAAAGCTAAATGAAGTAAAATACGTTCCTTAAAATAGTTTCACAAAGCGACATTTAACATGTAAAAGACTGAAAGGATGGCCGTCTGGGAGAAGACACTGCTGGCCTACATAAAGGAAGTTTCCAGCATCTAAGAGAAGAAAAGCAAGACTCTTCACTACTGCAGATCACCAGAAGAAGAGTTTTCACCGTACTCACCTCCTCTGGGCAACGAGTCATTGAAGAACCCTTCAATGGCATCGCAGGTACTTCCATCCCCACCACAGACTCGGCACCTATCTTCCCTAGCATCAGATCCCAAAATATTATCACAGCCTACATGCTGAAAATAGAGAACAGTCAGTGTGTCAACAAGGGAAACTCTTGGAACCATAACTAATCAAATACATATAATGTAGCTATTTACTTGTATTTCCAGTAAAGGGAATCAAAATAGGAGATTTGTCTCATGTAATGTTATTCTCTAGCTAACATTTCTAAATAACTAAACAAAAAAGAAAATTGATTCCCTAGGCATATGACTATTTCTAAACTAAGTCTCTCTTTGATTGATAGATATCATTTTCTAACCCTTTAAAATATTGTAATGTTTAGTAATGGACTCTTTCTTTCACCCCCAGTCTAGAAAGTCAAGAGCTAGGAATGGCCTTCTGCAGGGCTACAATAAGGACTCTACTGAGCTCATCCTCTGTAGGGCTATAACAAAGGGTCCCACTGAGCTCATGCCCTGCAAGGATATAATACAGTTTTCAACTGATCCCTAGTGTGTGCCCTTCCTAGCCATGACCTCTTTCAGGAAATTGTTAGTGCTAGATGCCAATTATGAAGTTCATATCTGAGTAAGTTTTTAAAAATGAATACTTGTTTCTTGAGAGTCAAATTGGCATAAACAAAAAGGAGCTGTAAGCATGCAATTTAAGAACCTAAAATTCCACTTTTTAATTTTGTCTTTAATTTAAAAAATAAGGACATTTTTAGCATATATATATATATGGCATATATTTTGGTGCCTGAATTTGTACATTTGTAATTTAGGCATTGATACTAAATATAATTTTAAAATTGTCATTATATCTTGTTATCTAAAAACTGTTATAAAATATTTTACTTTAAGAAAAGTACCTATACAAATACACATAAGTAAATGCAAATCTCTTTTTCTCTCTTTACACACACATACACACACTTGCATACATACATATAAAAACATGTGTGCCCCACACACACATAAACTGGATCATTGAATCTAAAGGCAACTTATCAAAAGGAACCTGGAAATTATGAAGCTAAGCAAAACACTAGCTTTATCTCTTCTGTCTCAGTTTGTATCACTTAGTAATGTGCTTCTCTTCAGAGTAAAACAAGCGAAACAAGTTATGAGAACAGTGGTTTTGTGGCTTTTCTTATTATGATAAGATCCATGGATTTGATCCTACCCTTTCCAAGTCATCTGGCTAATGCAAAAGTAAATGCCGTAGTAAGACTGACTGCGTAATGAAAACCATCATAATGCTTCAAAAGGAGATAAAGTAGGTGGAACATAGCTATTTCACACTTTGAGAAAAAAATTATACTGTGAAATATATAAAGTCTTCCAGTAAGAACACATGGTAGCCACATGAAGAAAAGCTGAATTCTTATTCCCCCCTCTTTTTCTATTATTTTGTTTATAAACAGAACAGGAGAATAATGCAAATTAAAGACAAAAAATCTATACCCTTGGCAATTATTATAAATATAATTAAAATTCCAGGAGAAATCATCTTTTGCATTGTTCTATAATATGAATGGGTTGTTCTGGGCTCTGTGTGTGTGTGTGTGTGTGTGTTGTACTGTTGTCCTTCGCTGTATTTGCATTTATCTAAAATGTAGCTTTATAAAATTGAACATAGAACAGAACACAAGCCCCTATCCGAGAAAAACAAAAACAAAACGAAGTTCTTAAAGACGCCGAGACAAAGATTAGTGAAATCCACGCCACCTTGCATTCTCCGTTGATACAGATATCCAGCGAGTCAGCATTGCACTGGGTTCCGTCTATGACTGCAGGGGCCCGCTCAGTGTAGAAATTGTAACCTTCAGCCAGGCAGTTTAAAGCACAAGGTTTTACCCCACCTAGACAAATAAAACATAAGCAAAAAGAGTAGAGTGGTTCTCCTAAGGAAGAGTGACCCAATATTGTTTGTATCAAATTTACAGTTCATGTGTACACTGCCCCAGAGTGTACACTTTAATGTATAGACATGTATCACTTTTTAAAACGTAATGCTTATTTTATTGCATACACAACATAAAGGAGTACCTGCTGAGGGGCCTTGCACTTTAATCCTTTCAAGTGCACCCACTAAGTATTACAGTAGATCTTAGGTCAAATGCATCATAGTGGAAATCATTGAATATTTTTTCAAAGTATGAAAAGGGAAGAGTTTTTTTAAACATGAGCTAAGGGAATAAATTTTTAAGAGCTATGAATGATAACCTTTAGAACAAATAAGAATTCTGTTATATATTTTGCTAAATCCCATACAAGGACTCTGCTGTGTCAGGCAGCCAGGGATACACACTACTAAAACAAAACTACATCTGTACATGTCTTAAAAACATCATACTCAAAGGGGCTGGAGAATAGAGATATGAGATCAGCAAATCAATGATCATTAACTACAATATTATATTTATGTAATTTTTATTAGACTAATAAAATAAGACAATGTGAAATACAATATTAGATTTTAGTAATTAAAACAATATAGTATTTTTATGAAAAACATAATAATGGCCATTTTAATGGCTTAGAAATGTGGGGGGTGCACATGTGCCACAGTATATGTGTGTGTAGGTCAAAGGGAAACTCATGAGAGTCATTTCTCTCTTTTTACCACTTGGGTCCCAGGGATCAAACTCAGGTCATCTGGCTTGGAAACTGAGCTTTCTCGTTGCCCCAGACATGTTTATTTTAATGGTTAATATAGAAAAATAAAATCCTTGTGCCATGACTTTATAATATATTGAAAAAAGCATATATAAATGTGGTCTAACTGGAATGGAAATAGCACATGAAAAAACTATACAAATGAGTGATTACTGATTAAGGTTATGAGTTAAAATATTTTCTTTACAGCTTTATTTCCTAAGGTTTAAAACACTGGTTTTATTTCTGGTAAGGCTGACAAAATTTCTCTTTGAAGTAAAGACCATTGCTTCTAACAAAGAAAATAAAACAGATAATTAAAATTATATGACTGGGTTTCAATAAAGTTCTTAGAAACAAGGGTTCCAATGGGTGAAAGTAGGTAAAAGAAGAAAGCAAAGTGCATGCTGGGGTCAATAATAAATCAGAGCACATTCCACTAATGAGATCACTGTTATGATAAGGGTGTCCCAATATTGTCAGATTTTTTTTTAAGTCAAAATGAAAGCATAGATTCTATTCTATTTAAATGCTTCTTGTTTTTTTAGAGGCTGACAAAACGCTCTCTGTAGTATGGTTGGTACCTGATGATGGAATAGAAGCAGCCTATGTGATAATCTCTGTCTCCAAGATGGAATGATTGAAGGAGCACTGGAAATCATGAAAGTGAGAGAAACAGATGGTAGTGTGGGTTGGGAGTGGAGGTAGAGTAGCAAACCACCCCATCTGAAGTAGGACAAGCAGAACCAGGAGCCTCAACCCAAAGTGGTTGATTTTCCTATCTATTGGGGATTATTCACTGAAATAATAACCAAGTAAACCCAGAGATTTCAAGCAGGTAGGCAAATTACAACACATGAACAGAAGAAACAAGAGCAGGCAAGGATTCATGACGCCTCTAAGAGATCACAAACTCTTAATTACTAAATCTAAAGATACTGAATATAGACATGGGGATAAAAGTAAAACTACTTCTAAAAGTAATAAGTGACTTCAAGAAAACAAGCAAGAAGATGAGTCAAGAAAATCAATTCAGGATATAAGATAAGAATATTAGCAGTGTAGAAGGGAAATCTGCAACATGATTGTTAAATAAGATCCGGAAAAGAATAAATGTTAGAAAAAAAAACCTCACCAACCAAATAACACAGTGGACAGCCTCACCAATAGTCTAGCTCAAGAGAAGAAAGGCTATCAGGGATGGAAGGCAAGGCTGAGGCAATGCGATACCCCAATAGCAAACAAGAAAGAAAAACCATTATGTCTACTACATCTGAAAACTGTGGCACAAGATGAAGGGACCAAACCAAGAATGTACGTGGTCAAGGAGCCAAGATAAAAGTTTAAGTCACAGGAAACCCATTCAATAAAGTTATATCTAAAAGTTTCTCAGATTTGTGGAAAGAAATGAACATTCAAAATCAAGAGTCACTTGGAACAATAAATATGTATGACCAAGGGAGAGTCTTGCCACAACACTTTATAGTCAAAATGCTAAAACTATTAACTAAACTACTAAAAACTGTAAGGAAAAAAGCCAACAAATAAACAACATCAAAGATCTCAACAGAAACCCTAAAAGCCAGGGAAATTTCAAGCTCTGATATTAATCATTAATCAAAATTACAAATTCTTCCAAGTTATTTTATAAAATTAATGTTGAAATGAAGGTATCTCAAGATAAGCAAAAAAAAAAAAAAAAAAAAGCAATTTATCCACAACTCAGCTCTGCAGAAAATACTCAAACAAGGTGCTCAGAGGAGGAAGAAAGATTATTGTAATCATGAACAAAGAACAAATTTCATGAGAGAAATAGATTAACAAAAGGCAACTAGAAGGAAGTCAATCATGAAACACCAAGCAAATCAGCAACCCCCAACACAGAGGGAACTACAAAACACAAACAAAAAACAATAATCAAATTTAGAAAAAAGTCAACAAAATCACAGGAATTGCTACCCCCTAATAATAATAATTCTCCAATTAAAATATGAAGATTAGCATATTGGATCGAAATGCAAGATGTAATTATTTGTTGTCTATAATCGCGGGATAGAATGTAGTAGAACAGGAAGGGCTGAATGGGGAGGGAGATGAAGGGCAGGGAGGAAGAATGAGCATGGGGAGAGATTACTGACATCACTTACCTTTTCAAATGCCAGTGGCAGCATACTACTGAAAACCTTCCTAAAGCACATACATATTCATATATACAATACATTTAAAGGAGTTATACTATAATGAGGAAACAGTGTCTCCCCCAGACACCAAAGGCTATCACATGAAAAGCCCAGTGCTAGGGTGTGTTATTTACTTTTAAGTTGTTTGTCAATGAGGTCCCATAGACCCTTCAGAGATCATGACAGGCTATCGCTATTGCTCTAGATTACCCTACAGAATTTTATGGCAATATTCTAGTGCTACAAACACCATAGGGCAGGGAGAAATCAAGCTAGTACTGTCATAGAAGCTTCATTTCTACTGACCTGCTTTCATGTTAGAAAGTGCTATGTATGCTACCAGGAAAGAAAAATAAAAATAAAACTTTCCTAAATATCCACCTTGCAAGCTACAATAATGACTGACCTGGAAAGACATGCTTGCTGATGCAACATGAATATTATGAGAGTAAGCAAACTATTTTCTGATTTGACTTTAAGCCTGCACAGCAAGATGGAAAGGAAAACACAGCTAGCCATGTGTATATTATCTGATAAATCACTTCTTCAGAAATGTAAGCATGATGAAGACTTTACAAGATGTGTAAGAGCTGTGGGGCTTCATAATCACAAAACAAATCACAGAAAAAATGCCAAAGGGAGTTTTTAAAAATGAAATAAAGGGATCATAATTAGTAACATCAAAGTACAAAAACCACAGGTAAAGCTTAAGTATACTATTGAGTGCAGAATAATATTTGTACCACCATGACAGCATGCAACCACCTGTAATTCTGACATAATGGCTAGCAGGCAAAAGTATTCAAGCCATCTAGAGTTGTTACTTGTAAATAGACACTGTCGTGGTAGTTGTTACTTGTAAATAGACACTGTCTTGGTTAATCTCCATCCACTGTTTACTTGGCTGGGTTATAATCATCATGAAAGTTTGTCTCTTGGGTGGTCCAAGAAGATGTTTTCTAGAAATGTTTAACTGAGCAGGGCAGACCAGACTGAATATGGACAGCACCATGGAATGAGCTGATGTGTCAGAAAGAAGGAGAAAGCTGGGGGAATGTCAACCTTCATCTGGCTTGTGGTTTTAATAAGAATGACCCTGTAGGCTCATGTATCTGAATGCTTAGACACCAGGAAGTGTAACTCTTTCAAGATGTGGCCTTGTTGAAGGAAGTATGTCACTGTGTGTGGGGGGTTTGAGGGTTCAAAAGACCATGCCAGGCCCAGTCTCTCTCTCTGCTTCTTTCTGCCTATGAATCAGGATGCAACTCTCAGTTACTGCTCCGGCACCTGCCTGTCTGCACACTCCCCACTATGATGATAAGGGACAAATCGTCTGCAACTGTGAGCAAGCCTCTATTTAAATGCTTTCTTTTGTAAGAGGGTGCTTTGGTCATGGTGCCTCTTGACAGCAACAGAAGGTGACTAACACATCTACTTCCTAAGGACAGAATGTGCCAACTTCCACATGACCCTGCCACTGTGCTTTCCTCAAACCGCGAGCCAAAATAAATCCTTTCCTTAAATTGCTCTTATTGGGTACTTTGTGACAACAACAAGAACACTTAAAGCACACACACACATGTAAAATGTATAAATGTTGTAAAACGTGGCATTAGGAACAGAAGTCAAGAGAGTTAAAGTGTATAAATTTTCTATGTGATCAAATTTAGATTATTGGCAACTTAAAATATATCACTAATAATAAAATATTTCATGTAATATTCATGTAAAACTACAAAGCAAAAGCCTTCGTAAATACACAGAAGAAAAAATGCAAAGAAGACTTAAAAATCTATAAAACCGTCAAAATAATTGACAAATGGTGAAAGATTTTGTCACAAACATTTATTTTAAATTTAAAGCAGATGAACTTCTTTAATTAAAAGATGCATGGGAGGCTGAATGGAATTAAGACAAATTAAAAAGACTCAAGTCTATATACTGCCTACGTGTAAGCCATTTCAGATTTAGAAACACATAAACTGTAAGTGAAAACATGGAAACAGTCCATGCAAGTAGAAATCAAAAGACAGTAGTAGGAACTATGTCAAAAACCAAAGGACACTGAATAAAAAAAAAAAGTGAAGTGACAAAGGAGGAGATCATAAAACAATGCAATAGTCAATCAAGCAATTGCAGTTTACATTTGCAAATACATATACACCCACCATTGGAGCACCAATACACATAAAGCAAATGACAACAGATCTGAGACGAGAAACATACACTGTGACAATAAAAGGCGATTTTGATATTCTTCTTTCAACAATGAATAAATCAGCTACACAGAAAAGCAATGCAGAAATATTGGAGTTTAGTTTATTGTAGGCAAAATAGACACAGTACAAAACTGTGTGCAAAACATTCTTTGAGTACAAAATAGGTTAGAATAAAAAAAATTGATTAATAAATTTAAGATCAAAACAGTAGCCAGCATCTTTTTCTGGCTACCATGATTAAGTAAGACTTATGCCAGAGATAAAAGAATGGTCCAAGGTATATAGCTCAATAAATCTATCACATCACTACTAAAAAGCAAAGGACAAAAACCTCAAATGATCATCTAAATACATACAGAAAAAAATTAACAAAATGAAACCAACTTTTCATTATGAAAATTGTCAGTTAACTAGGATCAGAATGAAGGCAATTTAGCACATCAAAGGCCATCATGATAAATCCATGGCTAACAACTGAGAAAAGTTGAAGGCCTATGAGACTAAAGAGATGCCCATTCTCATCACTTCAAGTGAACACAGTACTAGAAATACTAGTCAGGAAAGAAAAGGAGGTAAAGAGCATCCTAACTGCAAAGTAAGAAAGCTGATTGTTCTCACTGTGATTAGAGAACACTAAAGATGGCGCGAAAATCCTGTCACAAATAATACACAAAAAATAGATAAAGCATTCCCAGAATTCTTAGAGCATCACAAAAGACACTGAATAGCCACAGAAATCTTGAGCAAGAATAAAGCTTGGAGAATCACACTCCCTGATCTCACATTGTATTTCAGAACTGAAGAAATCAGAGTTGTGTGGTGTTTTCTAAAACAGGCAATGTAATAATGAAACATAACAGAAGTCTGTGAAATAAATCCATGCATTCAAAGCAAGCGATCTTCAACAGATTTGTCAAGAGTGCATAAGGATAGTCTCTTAAATAAGTAGTGGTAAGAAAACCAGAAATTCACATGGAGGAAAAAAATGAAACCGTAGCCTTACCAGACACCACACACAAAATTGCCCAAAATGAATTAAAAACTTACACAGGAGACGCAAAGCTAATAAAACAACCAGAAGAGAACAAGAATAACATTCCACGACACTGGTTTTGCCAATGGATTTTATAAAAATGACACCTATAACATAGGCAATAGATACCAAAGTAAACAATTGGGTCTGCATAAAATTAAAACATCTTTTAAAACTGGGAAAGTAATCCCCCAATGGAAAAGGTATTCTGTGGAATGCTAAAAAGTATTTGCAAGGCATATATACAGTAAGGGTCAATATCCAAAATTTACTTTTTAAAAAAGGAAAATAGTAAAAACAAGAAATAACCCAGTTGAAAATTGGGCAGTTGTGTAAAATAGACATTTTCTTTTTATTCTCCAAGAAGAGATACATATGGCCCAAAGGTACTTGGGAAAGTGATTTTGTTTTTTGGTGTGTGTGGGTTTTGTTTATTTGTTTGTTTTTTGTCTTTTTGTTTTGTTTTGTTTTTTGTTTTCTTTCCACTAAGCACTAGATATACACTTGCCAAAACCACAGTGAGATGTTACCTCACAACTACTAGAAAATTATTGGTTAAAAGTCACAATATAAGAGGTGTTGGCAAGAATTTTGAGAAAAGGGAGTCTTTATACATCATTACCAGGAATGCAAGTTGGTACTGCCATAATGGAAAACATTATTGAGGTTCTTCAAAAATTAAAGGCAGCAATACATTACGTCCTAACGACTTGGCTTCTCCAAAGAAAACAGAATTACTATCTCAAAGCTATTACCACATTCCCATGTTCACTGATATATTACTTCACAAAAGCCATAATATAAAGACAACCTGAGTGTCTCTCAACAGATGACTAGATACAGAAATGGTGAGGTATACAAACAGACACAATATATTTTTTTAAACCTGAACACATATACTAGATGAATACACGAAATTCAGCCTTCCTAAAGAAATAATTCCTAACATTTGAGACAATTTGAAGAACTTACAAAACATTATGCTAAGCGAAAACCACCATGTACAGAAAGACAGTCTTGTATGATAATATCTAAGTAGAATCTAAGCAAGGGAGAAAGGTGGTTATCAAAGACTGGCTGAGATAGAAAAAGAGGGGAGATTTTTGTCAAAGGGTACAAACTTAAAAGTTTTAAGAGAAATTCTGGAAAGACTATAGTTAATAGTAATGTATGTATACTTGAAATTTGTTCCATACGTAAATTTTGATTAAGGTCTTAGGCAGTCTTATCACATATAAAAATGAAGGACTATGTGAATAGATGATATATTCACTTATAATTATTTCACACTGTATGCATGCATAAAAACATCACCTTGGTCTATATATAATTTATAAATTATTCCTCAAGGAAGCTAATGGAAAAGGAGATACCATTATTCACGAAGGAAAGAACTAAAGGGCCAGTAAGATGGCTCAATGAGTAAAGGTACTTCTTTCCTTGAGACCTGCATTTGACCCCTGCAACTCAGACTAGAAGAGAACGGACTCCCAAAAAGTTGTCCTCTGACCTCCACATAAAAGCCAATGCATGCACATAACAGCACTTGCACATACATTTACACAGTACTGAAAACAAATAACTTTTTAAAAGAGGGGACTGGAGATGACTCCTTGATTAGACTCCTGGAATCCAGTTGTAGAGAGAGAGGACTGATGAGCAAAGGGGTCAAGACCAGGCTGGAGAAACCCACAAAAACAGCTGACCTGAGCAAGTGTGAGCCCACAGAGACCAGTCTGACAGCTGGGGAACCAGCATAGGGCAGAACCAACCCCTCTGAACATGGGTGTCAGTTAGGAGGCCTGGACAGTCTATGGGTCCTCTGGTAGTGGAACAAGTATTTATTCCTAATGCACAAATGGACTTTGGGAGCCCATTCCCTATGCAGGGAGTCTCTCTCAGCCTAGATACACAGGTGAGGGCCTAGGCCCTGCTCCATATGATATGACAGATTTTGATGACCCCCCATGGGGAGAGAATGGGGGGGATGGGGTGGGGTTTGATGGGGGGCATGGGAGGACAGGAGGAAGAGGCAACTGGGATTGGTATGTAAAATAAGATTGTTTTTTATTTAAATAAAATTTATAAAAACAAGATGTAATGTAGTTAAGTAGTTTTTGGGGGGTTTTTTGTTTGGTTGGTTTATGGTTTTTCAAGACATATTGCTTTGGAGCCTGCCTTAGACCTAGCTCAGTAGACCAGGCTGGCCTCAAGCTCACCGAGATCCAACTGCTAGAAGTAGCTAAATTTTCATCAGCAAACACAGTCTTTAAGAACTACATTGTGGCCACTGTATAGTTCTAATAAATAGACCATTGACTAAGAGGGAGTTAAAATAATAAGTAAATATATATGCATCCAGGGTATAGCATCTAATTCCACTACACAGTAAATGGACCTAATAGACACTTACAGAACATTTCACCAACAGCCAGAAAATATACATTCTTATCAAAAAAGGGAACATTAGCAAGGATAGACCAACAAAAACTATTAAACTGGTAACTTATCTAATATTGCAATACATAAAATCAAAACAGAAAAGTAGCACTTTATATAGCAATAACACATTTGATAAGAAAATGCAATTATAATTACTATAGTCTTTCTCTGCATTCTCTCTTATTCTCTTTCCTGTACACACACACACAGAGAGAGAGAGAGAGAGAGAGAGGGAGAGAGAGAGAGAGAGAGAGAGAGAGAGAGAAATAGATTTAAATTATATGGTATAGGCCTGTGAGCTACAAAGCAAGACCTTGTTGCAAAAAATAAGATATATATATATATATATATATATATATATATATATATATCAACAAAGTAGGCATGATAGCAAGCAACAGTATTCCCAGTACTTTTAAGGGTGAGGTAAGGTTTGTGGTCAGCCTGAGTTACAAGCCAAGACTCTGTTTCAAACAAAACAAATGGCCAAATAACCTGATTCAAAAATGGGCAAAAGGTTAGATATCTCCCACCTTCACAAAGATAATATCTCAGTTGGAGCAGACAATTTATAAAGGGCAAAAGGTAGGAAGAATACTATACTCTGGAGAAAAGAGCTCTTCAGCGTGATGGTTAGGACTGTAATGAGTATAGCAGTGTAGTGAGGTAGTCCTTCTGTAGCACTGACCACGCCCATTGGGGGGTGGAGCGATGGGCGGAGGTGACCTGAGGAAGGAGGTCGGAGGGGGCCAGGAAGGCTCTCTTTCTGGCGTGACTCGGACAGGAGAGGATCGGGTTGAATTTCCTGGTGTTCATCTGTCTAGGTTGTAAGTTATTTCTCCCTGAATAAACATCTATTCGGCTTATTTGTTTATCCTGATCCTTATTTACCGCAATATCTGGTGTCAGAAGTGGGAAAAACTTGAAAATGGCCCTAAAAGGAGATAAGGACTTGAATAGTCCACGAATACTATCAGCTGAAGCTGAGAAGGAATTAGAATGGGTAGAAAAGAGGATACTAGAAGCACATGTGGACCGTGTGGATCCAAACCTAGACTGTATTCTGGTTATATTACCATCTAGAGAATATCCTTCAGGGATTTTGATGCAGAGAGAAGATATCATATTAGAATGGATATTCCTACCACATAAACAGAATAAAAAACTGAAAACATATATAGAAAAGATCTCTGACTTGATTATAAAAGGTAAATTAAGACTTCGTCAGCTAATAGGAAGGGACCCAGCAGAAATTATAGTACCTTTAACTAATGAGGAAATTTCTTCCTTATGGAAAGATAACGAATATTGGCAGAGAGCTTGCAGTAACTTTTTGGGAACAATTAGCAACAACTATCCCAAAACTGAGAGAATCAAATTCATAAAGAAAACGATTTGGATTCTTCCACGCATTGTAAGAAAAACACCTATTTCTGGAGTTCATACATTCTACACTGATGCAAATAAATCAGGTAAGGCAGGATATAAATCAGGAAATATTAGTAAAGTGGTTCAAAGCCCTTACAATTCTGTACAAAAGGCAGAATTGTATGCCATTCTCATGGTACTTATGGATTTTAAAGAACCCCTCAATATAGTTACTGACTCTCAATATGCAGAGAGAGTCGTTTTACACATTGAGACTGCAGAATTTATTCCTGACAATACAGAATTAACTTCATTGTTTATACAGTTACAAGATACTATCAGAAAGAGGACTCATCCTATATATATAACACACATCAGATCCCATACGGGTCTGCCAGGTCCTCTAGCACAAGGCAATGATGAAATTGATCGTTTATTGATAGGAAGTGTGCTAGAAGCCTCAGAGTTTCATAAGAAACACCACGTGAACAGCAAAGGTTTAAAAAAGGATTTTTCTATCACTTGGGAACAAGCCAAGGAAATAGTAAGGAAATGTCCTACTTGCTCATTCTATAACCAAACTCCTTTACCACCAGGCAGTAACCCTAAAGGTATAAATAGGAATGAAATATGGCAAATGGATGTGTTTCATTTTGCAGAATTTGGAAAATTAAAATATGTACATCACACTATAGATACATTTTCAGGGTTTCAGTGGGCTACTGCTCTGAGCTCTGAAAAGGCTGATTCTGTTATAACGCACCTTTTAGAGGTAATGGCCATTATGGGCATACCTGCACAAATAAAAACTGACAATGCTCCAGCATATGTCTCCAGCAAATTGAAACAGTTTTTTGAGTATTACAAGATAAAGCACATAACTGGTATACCACACAATCCTACAGGACAAGCAGTGGTTGAGAGATCCAATCGTACTTTAAAAGAAATGCTCCATAAACAGGCAGGAGGAACCAAAACACCCAAACACAGATTACATAATGCTTTATTAACATTAAACTTTCTTAATGCTGATGAAAAAGGAAAAACAGCTGCAGAAAGACACTGGACAATAGAAAAAACTTCTGAACTAAATCAGCCAGTGTATTTCAAGGATGTACTGACCTCAGAATGGAAAGCAGGATATGTGTTACGTTGGGGTAGGGGTTTTGCATTTGTATCTACAGGAGAAGAAAAACTATGGATACCATCTAAGTTAATCAAGATCCGAGTTGAACAAGAGAAGCACCTTAATGAAGAGAAATGACAAGTCATCCAACAAACTAGGTCCTATGAGGTGTGCGGAGGCCTCTCAAAGGTAGGGGAAGTGTTCTGTTCTTGTTTTTACAGGAAAACAGAGAAAACCTATCATCAAACAGCCAAAAGACACTGAACATGTAGGTGCCTACAGAAGAGAAGACAGCTCTTCAGAAACAATCACTTAAGGAAGCAGAATCTGATATATGGTAAAAAAAAAAAAAAAAAAAAAAAAAATATTTAATTGTAGTAAACTACTTCTATATAGAAATCTATTTCTCTCTATTATCTAGTATTCCTGAAGTCCCAAATTTTGTAAACCAATGCTGGCTTTGGAGTTGGATTTGGCTTTCCTTCTCTAAATTCAAGCATGTTGTTAAGATTAAATTCATGGTTTCTGCCTTAAATCAAGAAGCCAATTGGTGTAAGGCAGAAGAAACAAAATCTGGGGACTCATATCTTATGCAATTTTCTCTCTGAAATCCTAATTTTCTCACATACTTTTAATGCTTATTGTTGTCTTTCCCTAATGCATACCTTAAAACTTGAAAATTTTACTTTAATATTGATGTGTAACTTTTCCACAAGGAATAATAACGATTCCTAACAGCAGTCTTTGAACTTTCCGGAAAGAAGATGGGGCCCCACATCATCATTTCCACTTGACTCAACCTGATGCATCGTAACTACAAACATCACCCTAAAACCGGTTTGAGACTGTTTTGCTCGAGACAACTCATGACTAGCTAGCTGTAATGGTGCACCTTTTTATTACACCCTGGCCAGTTTCAAATAGAACTACAGTCAAGAATTTTCTGCCACACAGTGACTAACTACATATGTCACAGCCAGTTCTGTTGAGAAATTTGGTTGCTAAAAATTTTCTTCCTACAGGATCCATTGGAGCAATCATCGTCCCATTTCAGCAGGAAGTAATCTTAATATGACTACGCCCCCTTTCCCTACCCTTGGAAATTTGGGATAATAGTCATCGTCTTTGGGTTGGTTTTAGTTATTTGGGATTGGGTGATGCTTACACTCGGGTTTATCTTTTAGACAGGAATAGGGAATGGTGGGTAAAGGTATGGTTTAGATGGGATATAAGTAGATTAGCCTATTTCCTTGAGAATTTGAGTTTGAATGAGATAGTATTTTACAGCTTACATTGTTATGCATTCCTATGTGGTAAGCTATGTAAAATTAAGTTTATATTTTGTTATATTGTGTTAAATGTTTCCACTTATAATATTTATGCACATTATTTTTTACCATATTCTATGTATGTATACTTTTCTTGTGTTCAAGACATTTTGTATATTGATACAATTTGGGATATTTATCTTGCTGCCCTTTATAGTTCTACCTCTTGTCTTGACACTTATACTCTACCTCTATTTTAGGGATTTACATGTAGGTATATGTAAATAGTTATATTGTTTAAGTATTTGTTCCTGCTTTACTCAGGAAAGTTTTAATCAGTCTTTTTAGCTAAGTTCCCGAGTATTACAGATTATCTTCACTCACATTTCCTGTACCTATGAGATTAGTCAGATATAGATGCTTAATCTTCAATCCTTCATAGACATGCAGAACATGGCATTTAAATGTTTTAATATTAGTACTCCTTTGACATGAGACACTGTTGCTCCTGACAGCACCGTGCATTTTCCCGAAAATATGTTGGACACTGTTGTTGCTCCTGCTGGAGTTCAATCTCGCCTCAGCTAATGGCCTGTTGGGCATAGAATTGCCCCCACCTTGACCACTGATTTGGACATGCAGTCCTATGTGCTTGCAGGAGACAAATATAGAAGACTGCTTGACCTTGCCAAGTCAGGGTAAGACAGCCATTCTATTTCCCTGCTGTTGTTGTGGTCTGTCAAGTTCTCTTGGCCTTAGCCAAATCTGGGTGTACCAACGTCGCTGTGAGACCTAGGGTGACTGTTCAGGTGGCTTGCTGTTTCTGTCCTTGCTGCACCGTTTTGGAAGTTGTCCATCCGCATTTCCTGTCTACTCTAGTATTGTTATTTTCCTTCTCAGGTCTTGATGAGGTTGAAGATTAAACTATCACAACTATTATTCTCTCTTCCTAGTTAGATATATTAGGTACTAGACTTACGTTTTCCAGCTTAGGACAACTCTATTGTAAACTCCATTATGCCCTCACCCTAGGACTAGATATGTAGGTCATTTTGTTCTCGATTTTCCTTTTCTTAGAGCACACTTGTTATTCACTGTTTTGTATATAGTTTTGTATTAAGCCTAAATCTTTTCTTTAGACTAAAAGGGGAATTGTAGTGAGGTAGTCCTTCTGTAGCACTGACCACGCCCATTGGGGGGTGGAGCGATGGGCGGAGGTGACCTGAGGAAGGAGGTCGGAGGGGGCCAGGAAGGCTCTCTTTCTGGCGTGACTCGGACAGGAGAGGATCGGGTTGAATTTCCTGGTGTTCATCTGTCTAGGTTGTAAGTTATTTCTCCCTGAATAAACATCTATTCGGCTTATTTGTTTATCCTGATCCTTATTTACCGCAATATAGCAGTTATGAAAAATAGAATGGAAGTGCCTTGAACAAGAAGTAGGAACATGGCAAAAAGGCAATAATGTTAATATTGTGTGTGTTCAAAGGAGCTGAGATGCTTGCATCAAAGATACATCTGCACACATGCTGATCGCAGCACTACTCCCTACAGCCAACAAAAGGAGTCAGTGAAGATGCCTGCCAATGGATGACTGGAGTAAACTTGATGGAATATTATTCAGCCATGGAAAGAATTAAGAACATTCTTTGTAATCATACTGATGGAACTAGAAAACATTATATGGGGTAAAATAAGACAGGTGGGCAAAGGAAGATGCCACATGTTCTCATTCACCTATGAAAGAGAAGAAAGTTGATCACCCTGAATGAACAATAGTCACTATAAGACAGAAGTAAATGGGCAAGAGAAATGGAGGAAAGCTGGATAACAGATGCCAAAATTTGACTGAGTAGGAGGAATCAATTTTCCTATTCTATGTAAGACAACTATAGTCTATGACAATTTGTCATATTCCTCAAAATAATTAGAGAAGAATTTGAAGGCCCCCTACATATAATAGTGTGTGCTGTCAGCCACCCTGATAAGATAAACAAATTCCTGAAATGACCGTACTGCACCACATAAGTATAAGTAAATATCAATTAAAAATCAAAATAATTAATAATAGATTTAAAAGGTAAACAATTTTGAGGGAAAGATATATAAACAACAACAATATAAAACTGGCTAAGTACATTAAAGAAAGCTCAACAAATCATCTAAAAATGCTGGTTATGGTGTTGGAGTACATAACTCTCAGATGCTCTTGGTGAGAATTTAATATGGTACAATCATTTTTTTTAAACATCAGGCAATTTCTTTTAAAACTCAACTCTCATTTGTGCTATGGCATAGAATTTCACCCCTGCTCATTCACTCAAGAGAAATGGAAACATGCTCATAAAAGACCTGAACAAAACATTCATACCAGCCTGGTCACGTATAACAAATGAAAACTAAAACCAGCCCAGGTCTCCATATGCATCAGAAGTCAAAACAAAGTAATTACTACAGAAGAATACTATTCACCAATAAAAAAGATTAAACTACTGCATATCGCAACATGGAAAATATAAAAGCAATGGCTAAAAGAAAGTCTTACAGAAATTGTAATGGGCAAGAATATATGAAGTTCTTGGGCAGGCATAACTAAACTAGGCAAGAAAAATGAGCAATGGTTACCTCTTGAAGAGATGACCGAATGTGAAGAACTATGAAGACTGTTTTGGGACTAAACATTTATGTCCTTTCCAAATGTTTATTGTTCAAAGTTGAAAAGCCCGATATGGTAGTATTTGAAGATGGAGCCTTGAAAAAGCAACTGGGCCATGATAATTAGGCCCTTATTAATTGGATTAGTGTCAGGACCTTCTCCCTCTTGAGTCATAGTAGGTACAATGAGAAGATGGTAGTCCGCAACTCAGAAAAGGGCCCTCCTTAGAATTCACCCCTGCAGGCACCCTGATCTTTGGTTTCCAGCTTGCAAAACTAAGAGCAGTCAATGCCTGTAGCTTAAGAATGTTAGTCTATGAAAAAGTTAAATCTCTGAACCAGTAAGGACTAGGGTAATTTTGGAGGTAATGGCGACATTCTGTATCTTGCTCAGGCTTCATGGGTATGTGCAGCTGGCAAAATTCAGAGAGAACATAGTTAAGATATGTGCACCATCTCATTGCCCATATTCTTATGGCAAAAGAAAAAGTAAGCAAACAACTGAATGATGGTCAATGGTACAAATGCCAAAGCATTCAGAAGAAAACAGCTACAGATTAATTTAAAATGCATCAAAACCGGCACGATTAATAAGTGGCTAGAGAGGTGAGCGTATATATGCATAACAAAATGATAATAGTAAAATATCGGCGGTCAGTGCACAGTGTTACGCTCAAAACACTTTTAAAAAGTACTCTGGTCTTGTGTAATTTTAAAGCAAGATTTTATAAAACAATGCTTTTAATAGTACCTTAAGAATTTCTACACAACAAAATGTAGTTTATGTTTTGAAAATTAAAAACCTCATCTGCTAATGACAAATATTAGTCTTTGATACATGTCCAAGTTAAGCAGCAAAAATGCTTTCAGATAAGGAAAAACATTTAATCTTGTCAGGCACAGTGGCACACAATTGCAAATCCAGCACCCAGGAAGCTTAGTTCAATTGGAGAATAAGTTTGAGGCCAGCCTGCACTACATAGCAAAAAAAAAAAAAAAAAAAAATCTGTCTCAAGAACAAAGAACAATCAAACAAACAACAAAAACCTAACCTCGAACAAAACTTAAGCTGTGGCCAGTAAGTTAGATCAATGGGTACAGAAGTTGGCCACCAAGTCTTTTGGACCTGAGTTCAGTCCCTAGACTCCTCCCTCGATATCCACTCAAGAGTCCTGGGGCATCCTGTGTTCATGTGTGCACATACAGTAGCTTCTAAAAAGCAAACCAAACAATACAACTTCAGAAAGATCACTAGCCTTTGACTAAGGGAAGGAAATAAACAGATTTCTTTTTCTCTTTAGAATTCATAAAGTTGATTTATGTAGGCATGCTTTTCAGGGGATAATTACAAATATTCAATGATTATAACTTATCCCAGGAAAGACTCAAGCAGAGCTCATATTTTTATGTGACTACATACTTCCTAGGAATTTTTTTTAGCTTGCTAAAGAGAATGTTTTTAAAATATATTTTTAATAAACTGTAAACTATTGCATATAAACTATCACAGGGAAGCAAAATATGAGACTTATAAAATAACATAAGCGTTTTCTTGCTTTGACCAGCAAACACTAATTCTAACCTACATGTCCATGAAGGTCTGCATGTGTATATTTACACACTCTTAGATATGCAAAGCTCTCAAGCAGGAGTGCTCTGCCGGCCGGGTTATACATTACCTCCAGTATAGGGTTTCCAGTTATAATGCTTTCCCCGGAAAGGCATATTGTCAAAGTCTGCACACTGTTTTTCTCGAAAATCTCGGGAACCCAAAGGGCATGGCTAAAATAAAATAAAATCATAAATGGTACCATTGTTGTAAAATACCAAAACCAAGGGACAGTGTCCCTAAAATTTGTATTTACTGACCACCACCCTATCTCCTCTGGGTATCCTCTGACTTTTGTTTTACCATTTTATAATAAAGACTCACACTGAGGTGTCTGAGTCTTAAGTCTAAGTGAGAAGAAATTATTGCAGTGACTTAAACTAAGTGCTAGAAAGTTGCCGTGGAACTTTACATCATACCTCCTTACAGAGACACTCAGAAACCAGACAAGAACCTAGAACACAAGACCCTTGGTAACAGTGTCTGAAACCCAGGTGCCGAGGCTCACTGCAGGTTTACCTGAAGCACTGAGATGGAGAGTACTGAGCCAGCATCTAGCTTGTAAATTGCCATTTGCATCCCCCACCACTACAGATGCTCCCTGATGAAAACCAGAAGTTGACCTGGGGAAAATGCTAGGATTCAACTCCAAGCGCCTTCAAATTCAAGAGGTTTGGACTTATTAAAATGTAAATTTCACCTTTTAATATCACCGAAAATGAAATGATAAATTGGTACCAAATGTGCCCGTTTTTAAGGGGAAAGGAAATGGTACAGAAACAATAACTGGTTATAAAAGTTTGGAATGTTTCTTTTACCTGAAAATTTTAAAGAGAAAATCCTACCAGTCTAACTAGGTCTCAATTAGAAATGTCACAGTCATCCTTTATTCAGATCTAAGTACACAAAGATTGAAAGTATAACATCTCATGGAGTGTTTGAGCAATAGGACACTCTGATTTATCTTTTCGATTTCTATTGCATTGTAGCACTTAAAAATAAAAAAGCTATAAATTTCAAAACACTAAGAAAACTTTCCACTTAAACACAGAACAGAGTATATCATGAAAGAACAAAATGGGAAGAGGGTAATTTTGGAAATCCAACCCAGGGCTCTGTAGATGCTGGGTAATAACAGTATGTCACTGAACCACATCCCCAGTCCTGGAAATACTTAGCTCAGGATAAATGACAAGTGAGGTATAGGCATCCTCACAGACAGTCTTGAGAACTTTCCCCTAGACATCTCCCCTAGACATTTACCTTTGCTTTGTACACTGTCCAAGATCAGTAACTAATAGTAAATTTCTATGAAATGTGTAAAAATAATAGGCCATGCTGTACAAATATTTACATGACTGTTATTACTTACTACAGGCTATGGCTCAAAATTTTTAGCATATTAAGTCCAAAACTTCAGAATTGAAAATAGTGGCAGAAGCTGTACATAATGCTATGAGCCCAAATCTTAAAATATACTCAATGCAGTGAAATACTCCATCAATTCCAAACCTAAGGCTTCTTTCTGTGTAATTACTCTTTTGCCTACTTTTAGCAAGTATATCATTCTATTCTTGCAAACCCTTATTTTCAATATTTGCTAGTATTTGGATCTTTGGAATACTGACATTGGACATTGCTACATGACATTGTCATCTACAACGTTCGTGGTCAAGAACCATACAATCAAACTACAAACAGTCAAAACCTGCAAGAAAAAAAAAAAAAAAAAAAAAAAAAAAACCTCACAATGTTTTAAATGTTTATGATTTGGGGAGGGCATATTCATAGTTCTTATTGATTACATATGTCTGATAAATAATATGGTTGGACATAATAAGGAATGTTTTCTAACCTAGTTTTCCTTTTTTAAATACTAATTTTTATTTGTAATTGAGTTTATGTGTTTAAGGGTACAAGAGAATATGCACATGAGTGTAGGCAAACATGAAGGCCAGCAGAGGGCGCCTGATCCCCTAGAGCTACAGTTACAGGTGGTTGTGAGTCACCCAACATGGGTTTTGGAATTGTATTTAGGTCCTCTGCAAGAACAGCCCATGATCTTAACCACTGGGCCAGCTCCCTGGTCCCTTTCTTAGCTATTTTCAAAGACTCTTTCATGAGAGCTAAAGTTGTCTGTCAGTGGTTCCCAAGCACCAAATATGTTCTTAAAGCAAATACCAATTTCAAAAATATATGTAATTTGAACTATAGATACAAGTTTTCACCTAAAACAGTTTAAACCACTTAGAAGTTTATCCAAGCACAGTTTTTAATCTAGTTGAAAAGACCAGATTGAGGTGGAAAAGTACATAACTATTTCAGGAAATATAAATAGCAAACAATAATGTCTTACAGCTTGTCTACAGGTGCTGCATGTGTGAAAGACCAATATGCCATGTAATAAGTTATGAAAGCAAACTTTGACTTTGTCCCAAAGTATTACAATTGAGATAGTTAAGACAGGAAAAGGGCCTGGAGAGATTGTTAAGACTGTGTTGGGAGGATTATTGAAAGGGAAGCCAAGTAAAGCTATGCAGGCAGGAAAGAAGAGATTATTTGTACTGAATGGTAGACACGGCCATCCTATACCAAAGTCAGGAACTGTACAGAAACACAAGGAGAAACAATAGGTCTCACACAAACACCAGTATAAAGCTCTGAGTTCACACATTAAGGCACTCATTGAATGCAAAATTAAAGCTGCTGCTTTCCAGTATTTCCTGGGGACCCTTTAAAACAGAAGAAAAACCAATAGTCAAAAATGGAAGCTGATGTTTAATGAAGCACTTGGGTGACATGACATGAAGTTTCTTACCTATTCCTTTCTTCTGAGTGCCTCTCCTAGGGTCAGCTACAATAAAATTAAAATCATTGTTGTAAATGTCGCTTAACTAGTTCTAAGTACACTATGACAGACTTCAGAGATCTTTAGGTGTGTTAGCTAGTTAATCCCTAACAACACACTCATGAAGTAATCATAATCATTTTACAATGAAAGAACTGAAGTACAGAAAGGTAGAGTGGTCATGTCGGGCCCCAACGGATGTATTTACAAAAAGAAGAGACAGGTCAGATTTGATA
The DNA here is from genome assembly GCF_943737965.1 of Phodopus roborovskii. Lineage (NCBI taxonomy): Eukaryota > Metazoa > Chordata > Mammalia > Rodentia > Cricetidae > Phodopus > Phodopus roborovskii. The sequence goes on from NW_026125027.1 coordinate 38,519, forward strand.
AGTTTTTGAGCCAGGACAGAATAGTATCTGTCAAGAACTGATGTGAGAGGAGATGCAGTACCATTTGAACAGATACTTAGGCTTTATCTACAATTACCCATCCTCAGAAGGACAGACAAACACTTTTCAGAGGGCTACAACTGTTAGCAACTTCCTTACTTTCCATCAAACTTGCCATCTTACAACTAAGTGGTTTTTATTCTTTCTTCTGAATGGATGGATACTAAGCAAATCTTCCTAGCCTGAATGATACCCAGGCCTTGATAAGTTTCTTTTATGTACAAACTAATTACCCAAGTTACCAAGATTGGTAACTTGGCCTAGGATTACTTAACAAGTATTTAAAATTGTATAATATGTATCAGATATAACCTGGGCTTTGGGGGTAGAGGGAAAAAGAAATCCCCGCTTTCATGAAACTTGCTGTAGTTTGGCATGAGAGCATGATGAAGATGGGAAGAGGGAAGTTGATTGAATCACTGAGGGAGTGTGGAAAGAAACTGAGAGGCCTGCAAGTACAAATGCCTGCAGGTGGAATTATTGCTGCATTCACAGAACAGAGTGCAGGGCTAAGAAGGTCTGGATAGGACTGTTTCCATGTCTTTGTTTCTAGATGTTCTGTTTTCAGTTCTCTCCTGAGAATGCTCTGAATTTGTGAAGAGTAAATATAAGCTAAGCAGGAATCACATTTGTTAGTTTGGAGATGACCAAAGAGTAAATAAAGGAAGTAATTTCTGGAAGAAATTTGTAAAACCTATTTTGTTTAATTTTCTTTAATCGAGAGTTTAATGTGTAGTATTTTTTTAGGTGACTTAAGGATGGTAATATCTATACTGTCCTAAAGCCAGTACAGAAAACAATGTGAACACTAACCAAGCATCCTCTTCCCAAACAAGGAGAGCCCTATGGATCCAAGAGCAATTCCACAGATCTCAGCCTCCAGGGTTTGTATTTTCAAATTAAAAACAATAACAACACATTCTTATCACCATTTTTCCAGATAGGTAGGCATTAACACATCTTATAAACTATATTGTACTTTCAACTATTTGGATAGATAATCTTACCTTTTGCCTAAACTCAACATATCTTATTGGTAGATCAATCTAGAAAGAAGGCTAATCCACTGACTGGGTGTAAAAATTGCTACACAGAGGAGTTTCAGTGCTTGCTAACAAACTTGGATGTGGCATTCCTATTACAAGACTTTAATCCTGGCTCTGTCTCAAGGAAGAGGGTAACCTTGGCAAATTCTAAATCTCTTTACGTCTTTCTTTCATTTGTAAAATACGTCCCAATGCCCTAATCTCGAAGAAAAAATGCATCCCAAATGCATGTCTTACTGGACACTGAGTGAGAATGGGCTAAGAATGGAACATTTCTTTCCCCTTTCCTCGCCAGACCCTGAAGGAAACTGGCAGAGAGGACAGCATCGACTTCTGCATCATCAGAGATAAGCAGGGAAGCTGCTCAACTCTCTTGTGTTACTACTTTCCTACATTTTACAAGTCCCGTCTTTCTGCCTACACGCCCAGTACACACATGCTTCACTCTTCCCATGCTTGACCAGCTTTCAACACTCTCAGAGGCTTCCTTCTTCAGGAGAGCAACATACTCTGCTTCAAACTCAAATGCTACTCTACTTAGCAAGCTGTACATTTGACAAGTTAGTGTGAAGCATGAACACGCTTGATCGCCTAGCCAGACAGACACCTTTGTGTATATTACACAAAGATATGGTATGGGCTAATAGAGGTCTAGCTTCTGGATTTCTCTTCACAAAATCTCCAACTCCCCAATTACCACATTCTATCTTCCTGTTGAACTAATGTGGTCCAGACATAGGAACTTCCAAAATTAAATGTGATAGTCGCATATAGGGAGTGTGAAGGAGAATGGTAACCATAGGGTCCTACATTGGAATGCTTATTTCCCAGGTTGTGGAACTGTTGGGAGAGGATTTGGAGGTGTAGCCTTTGTTGGAGAAAGTATGTTACTGGGCCTCTGTCTCTCTGTCACTCTCTTCAAATATTTCTAAGTTTCTTTGTTTTATTAATTTTAAATAAAAAAACAATCTTATTTTACATACCAATCCTAGTTCCCTCCCTGCCCCTGTCCTTCCACTCCCCCCACCTTCTCCCTGTCCCATCCCCCATCCATTCCCCAGGGAGGGTGAGGCCTCCCATGGGGTATCATCAAAATCTGTCACATATTTGGAGCAGGACTGAAGCCCTACTTCCCAGCCCTCTACCCCCATATCTAGGCTGAGAGTATCCCTCCATAGGAAATGGGCTCCGAAAGCCCATTCATGCACTAGGGGTAAATACTGGTTCCACTGCTAGCAGCCCCATAGACTGCCCAAGCCCCCCAACTGACACCCAAGTTCAAGGGGCCTAGTTCAGTCTTATGCGGGTTTCCCAGACAAGATCTCCTGAGTAAATTGGGATCATGGGGAGAGGGAAAGGGGAGGTAAGAGAAAGAGCAGGGGAGAAGGGGCAGGGGAGGAGAACATGAGGGATCATAAAGGTTGAGTTGGGGGGAGGACAGAGAAGGAGAGCAAGGAAAGAGATACCTTGATTGAAGGAGCCATTATGGGCTTAACGAGAAACCTGGCACTAGGGAGATCTCCAGGAATCCACAAGGATGACACCAACTAACAATCTAAGCAACAGTGGAGAGGCTACCTTAAATGTCCTTTCCCGATAATGAGATTGATGACTACCTTAAATTCTATCCTAGAGCCTTCTTCCGGTAGTTGATGGAAGCAGAAGCAGAGACTCAAAGCTAAACACTGAGCCAAACTCCTGGAATCCAGTTGTAGAGAGGGAGGAGTGATGAGCAAAGGGGTCAAGACCATGCTGAGGACAGCCACAGAGACAGCTGACCTGAACAAGTGGGATTCTAAGATTCTGTTAACTCAGATAAGGTAAGCTCTCAGCAACTGCTTCGATGTGTTGTTGGCCTGCCTTCTGACATGTTCTCTACCATGTTAGTCATGAGCTCTAATCCTCTGCTCCAAATCAAGCATCTTATGTTATGTTTCCTTGGTCATGGTGTCTTGTCACAGCAATGGAAAAGTAAAACATTGTCTTACTCAAGTCTCACTTTAATTTTTCAATTACATGTGTTCATGTGTGCATGCGTGTGCGCGTGCGTGCGTGCGTGCGTGTGTGTGTGTGTGTGTGTGTGTGTGTGTGTGAGTGCATACTCTCCTGCACATGAGCATGCAGTTTCATGCATCTGGGTGGGCACAGTCCAGTTATATCTCACATGTGGAGGGCAGAGGATAACTTGCAGGAGTCTGCTCTCTTTCCACCATGTAAGTACTAGAGAGCTAATTCAAGTTGCCAGGTATAATGGCAAGTGTCTTTACTTTGTGAGCATTCTTGCTAGCTAGCTCAGACTTCATTTTAATACAATTTTCTCCTTATGTAGTTTCCAGGTGGTTTTTGAAGCTGTTGCATGTTTTTATTTCTAGTAGTTTCGATATTCATTCAATATTCATTTGTGGTGCTGAGCAGAAACTCATGGCCTTATTCACGCAAGGTAAAGGTTGGCACTGAGCTACATTCTCCTTTGAAAGGAACGAAAGACTGATAACCTAGATTTTTCAAATTGAAACCTAGCAATAAATTTTGTTATCATAATCTTACATGCAAGCTTTTCAAACAAAAATGATCACTTCACTATGTGCTCTGAATTTAAAATACCTATTTATAAGAGAATTTTTCCCTAAGTATAATAAAAAGTTTAAGAAACACACATATGCTTTGTGATATTTAAGTCTTAAATAAAATATATCTTAGTTATTTACCTTTTAAGAACTAGAAGTCTCTTAAAAACAAAATACATCTCTCTTTAAAGGTTAATCCCTACTTCTGGAGACATACTATACACCTAAAATTGCACGCACACACACAATGTATATTGGATAGATTTCTAAGAAAAAAACTAGTTGGCACATGTCTATTTTCTAGCTATAATGTGGGGCACAGCTACAGCACTGATATTTAGTGGATCAACTCTGCGTTGTCATCACTTACCCTGCACATCTCTCCCTGGGGACAAGAGCTGTAGTGTCAGAATGCTCTCAGCTGTCTGGTTCTGCTGCAGAGTAAGGTTAGACTAGAAGGGACACAATGTCACAAGGAACCATGGGCTCCAGGGAAGCCTGTTCTGCCACATTTCCTCCTAAGGCTCCATCCCAATCAGCAGTCCCGTGCTGTACTGGATCACTTCCATTGTGCTAGCCCACTACTGAGGCTTAGTCTCCTCATTTAAAAAATATGTGGAGAATAGTTGCCCTTCCTCATAAAAGTGATTTGAAGATCGATACAGTTATTTATAAATGAAACTACATCAAAATCCACAGTCATAGACATAATAATAGCTACACTCAGTTGACTTGTCTATTTGGTAATAGAAATAGCTCTGAGATGATTTATGCACATTAGAGCTTTCAATTCTCAAAAACCTTGCAAGTTTGGGATAGTTATGTGCTATTATTTAGAAGCTGACAGAAGTTTGGTGAGATTAGGTGGCCTGCCAAAGTCAGAAAAGTAGAGTCAGGACTCAAATTCAAGTCAATTTCACTACCAAGTGGACATTTTTTTTTTCCTATCACAATTCTAGCTCCAAATACATGCTATAATTTTCCTATCTATACAACCAAGACAACAATATTATTTAAGATTTAGGCAAGGAACCAAGAGAAGAAAAGAAAAGTGAATAAGAACATATCAAACTTACTGAGAATATACCCAAATCCACTACACAATTTATACTGGATGTTAGGACAGATCATAGAAGACGGGACCACTCATGTCAGACTGCTGTTGCACACTGAGTGCACAAAGGAGGTAGAGAAGATGGTTATGAAATTAAGAAGATGTGAATTTCTACTCCAGGAGCTTAGGCATGTCACCAGTAAGTCTATTCCAGTCTTGGGTGACAATAACTCACAAATAACAAAGAATAAGAAAAACAAAGGAAACTCTTTTTAGAAATATAGGTAAGTCTTTTCCATGCCCCCTAATATGTTTCATTTAAAGAAATATTTAAAACACTTTATGTAAAATTTGGTTCATCTGTTACAAAGAGAAGTTTCTTTGATGAGGGGTGAAGACGACCCTTATCTGTGGTATAGGATAAATATGTAGAGTGAAGTTAGTGATTATACTGGTTCTCCTCCAAGATCCATACTACACTAGCCTTGGGTAGTTGGCCAGGTTTCCAGTACCAGGCATGCTTTTCCTCTTCTTGAGCAGTTCTTAAGTCCAAATAAAGAGCTATTAGTTACCATCAAAGTAGGGATGTTCCTACTGGAGTACATTACAGAAAACTGCAAGCAATCAAATTGCAGAGTTTTTGGCACCCAGTTGTAGAGGGATATTCACTTTGTCTCCTTCTGTGGCACTGACCTCGCCCATTGGGGGGTGCAGCTAGGGGCGGAAGTGACCTGTGGAAGGAGGTCTGAGGAGGAGCCAGGGAACGCTCTTTTGCTGGCAGGTTGTGGAGAGAAGAGCGGGGGGGGGGGAGGAACTTGCTGGTGTTCATCTGTCTAGGTAGTAAGTTATTTCTCCCTGAATAAACATCTATTCAGCCTATTTGTTTATCCTGATCCTTATTTAATCGCAATACCCAGTTCCAACGGATACATCTACAATTCCCATACCTAAGAAAGGCTCAGGAACAATCCTGAAAGATTATAAGATCCAGGTGACAGTGTCTCCTAGTAATGTCAGACATGACTGTAAAAACATGAATTAAACAGGCACAGCAACAATAGACACATCAAAGCAGACAGGGAAGTCTATAGGGTCTCAACCCTACACAAGGCAGCTAGGGAATGCTGAGAGTAGGAGAAAGTGTTACCCAGCAAACCAATTTATTATCCAGTACCAAATGGTCAACCCTGAAAGTGTGTGTGTGTGTGTGTGTGTAACATTGTACAGACTGAACAGGTTATATTTAGGAAAATGTATCATATACATATAAATGTAAAATGGAGAAAGAGGCCATGAATTTGATTAAGAGCAACTAAGACTATATAGGATGTTTAGAGGAAAGAAACAGAAATTATGTAATATTGTAACCTCAAAAATAAATGATGTTTTAAAAATGGTTCATGTCCATAATACAGTACAGTTATTATTTTCTCATTCTAAAACTTAAATTTTCCAGTAAGAGATTCATGTCACTAACTTAATTCATGCTACTTAAACAGTATAATATATATATATATATATATGAATTTTTGCCTTCTCAGAGCATTCCACACAATTATTTTAAGAGAGAGGAATAAATAAGAAAACTGCTCATAAAAACAAATTTATCTATTTAATCGCAATATATTTAGGTGCCAATGCAGAGGATATTTCACACAGGTACCAACTAACAGCAGATTTTTTAGTAACTCCTAAGCAATTCTCTTTCATAGAATTAAACACAGGAAATATCTTTACTTCTGACAATGCCTGCAGGATAATCACGTCACTGCATACCTTTACACACAATAAAAAGTGTCAGAGATCAGCCACTTCCCTTTCACTCACAGAACAGAACTGATTCCTGAGTTAATGAGCCCTTAACTTTATGCTTTGCATAAAATGTTGCTGGGCAAACCCAAGTCCCAGTAAGCTATGCTTATTAGATTAGCTAATGACGCTAAATATTCAGGTGCTGAGTGAGAGCAAACTGTCTCCAGATTTTCTATATATCTTCCTAAAAAAAGATTTTTCAATTTTACTTTATGTACATGAGTATTTTGTCTATGTGTATGCTGATGTCCGTGGAGGCCAGAAGCAAGCATCAGATCTCCCAGGGCTGGAGTTACAAATGGTTGTGAGCCAGCATATGGATACTGGGAACTGAACATGGTTATTTGCAACAGCAGTAAATCCTCTTAACCACTGAGGCATCTCTCCATCATCCTTCTATTTGTCTTAAATAAATGCTCCTGCTCTTTCAGTAGCTTTGAGATGAAAAGTGTATTGGTTTCTCCTCCAGATACAAATATTGGCATTATCTAGTACTTTGGCCATTATCTAGTACATATTATGTGCATGTGAAATAAAGGATCTTCATCTAGCAATTTTAGGAGACTCTAACGTGACATTTGCTTATGTAAGCAACAAATTGCTCGTCCCATACATTCTACTGCAATTAATGAGTCTCACTGCACAGAATCTAAAGGGCTCAGTTTCTGTTAAGAGCATCAGGCCATGCCTGTAGAGATGGCTCAATAATTAAGTGTACTTGTTCTTGCAGAAGACCCAGGTTCAGTGGCTCAAACCCATCTGTAATTCCAGTTCTGACCCTCACTTCTGACCTCCTAGGGAACCAGTCATGCATGCGGTGCACATACAAACACACACTCATACATGTAAAATAAATAATAATTTTAAAAATTATTTTGAAAGAGCGACAATGAATTATGTAATTGGAAAGCCATTTGTGATATATTTTTATGTCTGTATTGAGTCTTGTCTTTATAAGCTCACTATTCTGTCTTTATCAACTGGGAGTGAGAAAGCTAATGGGAACACTGCCCCCCTTAACCAGTGGGTGCTTATCTTCCTCCCCTTGATATGTCCCTGGTTGGATTTATTTGACATTAAGGAGAAACTGTTTGTGTTTGCTATTAGTAAGACTACTTGATCTATGTTGGTTCTAGGCTTTAATTTCCCTATAACTTAATCTAAAGATTTACGTCTTGTATTTTTCAATCCAGTTCATCATTATAGGATTGTGCATAGGTAACACCAAGCTTCTAAGTGTTCCAGTGTGGATACAGCTCCTTTTGTCATGTCTACAGATGCTATAAATCTTAGAATTGATGGTATTTGTCCCTGTACTAGGGTTATTTCACTGAGATATTAGACCAGAAATTGTGAGCCACCTTTAGTAAATAGAAGAGCCCTGTGGTGCATATTTAATTCACTGGTTCTTCCTCTTTCCTCTGACTTTCTTTCTCCTTTTCCCAAGAAATAGGCTTCCTTAAGGGTTTTTCATGCATATTTAGTTTAGGGTAACCACAACCTGTCCACTCCTCTTCCCTGTGCTCCCATCCTCGTCCATACTTAAAGCCTTGACTTCCTAAATGTCCACCTTTTTCTATCATGTGTTTACTATACCTTCATTCCTTACAACCTCTCGCCTTCCTTTCTAGCTTCCTGAGCTCTGTACAAATGTAAATATCCACATGTAGGGTCTACACATGAGAACATAAACTTTCTGAGCTTGGGTTAGCTCACTTAGTATATCTTCAAGTTCCTCCCATTTTCTTGCAAGTTTCATAATTTCAGTTTTGTTTACAACTGGATAAAATTATACTGTGTATATGTATATTTTCATTTTCCATTCATGAGTTAAAGGTCAGCTGAACCGACTCTATGTCAAAACTATTGGGAATAGAGCAGCAGTAAACATCGATGTTCAAGTTTCTTGATAGAATATGCAGCCCTTGGGTATATGCCTAAGAATGCTATAGATGAATCATGATAGTTCTATTTTCTGCTTTTAAGATGCCTCCACACCAACATCCACAGAGGCTGTACTAATTTAGATTCTGACAGTAGATAAACATTCACATTTTCCCACATTTCATCAGCATTAGTTGTCATTTGTTTTCTAACTGGGTTGAGATGGAATCTCAAAACCCTATGCCCATTTGCTTGATGCTCTCTCTCTCTCTCTCTCTCTCTCTCTCTCTCTCTCTCTCTCTCTCTCTCCCTGTCTCTCTCTCTGTGTGTGTGTGTGAGTGTGTGTGTGTGTGTGATGGTGCATGGTGCTTCTTGGAGGAAACAGACAGCTCCTGCTTTTGAACCAAACTACTACTGTCTTCTGATTGAGGAATTGACATCATTGATTCAGTTATTAACAGTGTGTGCACTGATTCCTGCTATTCTGTTGATTTTGTAGTGTTTCCCCTTCCTCTCTATTTAGTTTTATTCTAGCATGGTTTATTAATTCCTGTGGCCTCGTGGACAGGTTTGTTTTTCTCTTTAATCCAAAGGATTCCTTTAAGTTTTCACTGTAGAGTTAGAGATTCTTCTCCTTTTTCTGTGTCTTTAACTCATAGATATGATCTTTTCACTAAGTTGCATATACCTTACAATTCCCACAGATCTCTTATTATTATTTTACCTTTGTCCTTGTAGATTTGTTCCAGTTCCTCACCCTTGTCTTCATGTTCAGATATCCTAGATATTCAGTGATCTCTTTGTTCCATTATATTGCTGAGACTTTCCACAAATTTTTGTGTTTCTTATGTACTGCATTGTTACTTATACATATGTTGTTATTTCTTTGCTTTGTTGGGTTATTTTTAATCAGTTTTGTTCTTCCAGTTGAAGTATTTGCAATGTCCAGTGGGACTTGGATATGGTAGTTCCTAGTTCTGAAAATAATTCCTCAGACCAGGGGCTCTGGATGTTTTGTATAAGGTTTATATTATTCCTTAAGTAAGATATCAACTATGAATGCAATCAGAGTTTCTTGATATTAACACAATTCATCTGTTGAAGCAATTAATAACAGTGACCCTTTACACTTCAATAACTGTTGGAGAATAAGCAATCAAGAGTAGTGTGGAGCTCACTGATATTTTTAAACTCTAATTTTTCCAACTTGTTCAGATTTTCAGTCATGATTTTAATGTAGTGCTAGAATAAGTAATCAAAAATCTATAATCAATAATTATTAGTAGCATTATTGATACTATTGTTTTAAGTGCATGTATGTATGTGTTAAGAATTATGTGTTCATGTAAAAGTGTACACATGGCATTCAGGTGTGTGTATACATGTAGAGGCCACAAGTTGATGTTGATATCTTCCCTAATTGCTTTTCCCACTGTTAATTGAGATGGAGTCTTTAATTGAACCTGGAGCTCATTCATTCAACTAGGCTGAGTAGCCATTGAGCCCCAGGACCCTCCTGACTCCACTCACCCAAATACAAATGCTGTGGTTACAGGCTAAGTAGCTTTTTTACATGGGTTCTAGCCATTTGAATTATGATCTTCATGCTTGCATAGCAATTACTGTACCAACAGGGCCTCCCTCCCAATCATGCCCCTCTCAAACACACACACATACAACTATTTTGAATGTAAAATGAGAAATAATCAGAAACGCAAAGTACTACCAGCCAGTCACAAGAAGGGAAGACTTCTGCATTATTTAGGAAATTGACAAGCTATATTAAATAGGATGTGCACCATAGAAATAATTCAAGCAGCATCTATTAAACAGACATGGGTCAGCTGCCCCCCTAGGTTTTCCACTTTATATTATAATGTATATTCTTAGCAAAAAGTTTAGAAAGCATAGAGCATGCTTAGTCATGAGAATAAAGCACTTTGAGGGCTGGGGATATATATCACAGCTCAGCAGAACAGCATTAATCTAGCACATAGTGGTTTAATCTCTAAATAAATACACAATGACTTTGCTGCTAAATGTGGTGACTCACATTTTCAATTGCAGCACTTGGGATAATTGCCAACAATTCAAAGCCAATTGAGGATACACAAGTTGCGTTTCAGGCCAGCCTGGGCTATGGATTGAGACCATCTCCAAAAACAAAAACAAAACAAAAGAATCCATGTTCTCCTGCTCTTTGACTGGTTGACATTAATTTTGGGTTTTGATTTAAAAAATTTTTTCCAGGACCATTTGAATTTATAATTTGTATTATTCATACTTAAGTCTCAGGAAAGCTTTTGGCTCACAAATGACCAAGTCAAAATTGCTCATAAAAGGTTTTCTAGTTGTTAACTATTTAATTCTAACTAATTGGAAGCATTTCACTCAGATATCATTTATAAGGTCATAAAATATGATGTACATAAGAGTGAATTATATAAACATGTAGTATGAAATGAGGCTGGCCTGATAAAAGTCTATTCTTTAATCTCTTTTAAGTCAGAAACCTGAGCAGTATATGAAAAGTTAACATGTAAACTATTGTGCATTTACAAACTTTGGTACACAAGAAGAGAATGAGCAAGAATTCTGCATAATATGGGAAATTGACAAGCTATATTGAATAGGTTGTGTGCCCCAGAAAGAATTCAAGCAGCACCTATTAAATACACATAGCTGGAGAGTTCCCTGGATTTTCCACTTTCTATTATAATGCTAAGTTAAAGGACACGCATGATAGTCTTCTAATAATCCTATAGTAATAAGGTTTTGCTAATAGGAACACAATGAATTCTTATTTATCTTACTTAATCTTGCTACAATCAACTCATCTTTCATGATTTCATACTAAATTCTGTCCTATAAAATAGAGTCTTTCCCCTTTTGGTAGATTTTTTTATGCATAGGAGTTTTTGTTTTATATAATATGATACTTAATTCTGGAAATCTCTTTCACAAAACTGCATGGTAAAAATGATAGCGTTTTAAAACCCAGCTTGGAGACATATAATCCAAAGACAATTCATTTTCTCAAATATGAAAATTCCTAAAAATGAAATATGACTTTCTTATCTGAAAAGTTGAAATGAGCTAATATGGAAGAGTCAAGACTATTGAGCTACAGAGTCAAGAGGCCAACATAGAAGAACAAGCAGAAACATATAAGGACTCTGACTCCGAGCACATGCAAAAGGAAAAGATGTAGTAGGGATTAAAACTACTCCTGCTTAAGCTCACCTGCCGTCGAGCTAATTGGTTCTACAAAAAAACAAGGCTATAAGAGAACAGATCATACCAATAGTTTATCTTCGTCATAGTTCTTCTAAATTTAAATTGAAAGAATGGGATCTTAATTACCCCAAGCCAACACACTAGTGAGATGTTTGAGGACTCTTTTTAGTCCAAATAGAGAAGATGATTGTAATAATAAAATGAGTATACATTTAAGCATTCTGTAAAATTTAGTATCTGCTACTTCTATTACTTGCATAATTGTTACTTCAATTGTTAATGTCAGTACTTAAAAGAGTTCACAGGTGAGTAGCTGTGCTTTACACAGTATCTATTTCCCAATTTCCCAATTTCTTCTTAACAGAACTCTGACAGTCTGCTTAGGAATCTACTTCTCAGGAGAGGTGATCCCTAAACCCTCCATTAGAAGTAAATCGGAGGCAATGTAAATGAATTATAATACATCTATTCTATTTACTAGTGACTGATTTAAAGATAAGTAAATAGCTTCCTGGCAGAAAATTAATGGATAAATAATCATAACAAATAAAATAAAACTCATTGAGGGAGCAAAGTCCATTGGAATAACTTTTGTGTTATCTCCTTTTTCAGAAGGGATCATGAGACAATTTGATCTCTTTTCGCCTGTGAATATTATCAGGTCAAAAGTTCTCTGAGCATTTCAATGACCCACTTTTTGTTACTCTTACTACAGACACCAAGGGTCATGGATTCTGTAGTTATAAACATGGTATAGTATTTGGATGTGACTTATGGTACATATACTCTCATACAGTTTAAAACATGTCTAGATTACTTATAATGCCTATTATATATAAAGTAAGTAATTGCAATAACTTATGCACAAGAAAAAATCACAAGAATAATTTTTTACATATTCAAAATAGACTCACTTTTTAAAATTTGTTTTTGATTTGGCTGAATAGGCCAATATGAAACCCACATATACAAAAGGCCAATTATATTTTTTAAATGAAACCACATATATTTGCTTTGAAAGTTATGTATAACAGGTATAATTTTTACAATGATTTTCTGTTGCACAGGTAAATGCCAGCTCTGTATGGACCAACATGGCTGTCACTAGTCATATATGACTGTTCAAATTTAAGCAGAAGTTTCTGTTCTTCTGTTACCCTGCCGCATTGCACATCAAATCTCATTAGTTAACTGGGTTAGTGTCAGTGGCTCCCATGCTTGACAGTAGATATATGAGGCATTTTCAGAACTTGAATCAAGTTCTTTTAGAAACTTCTGGTCAATATTATATATTCTAGAAACTTTAAATATTTTTATACATTTTATTTAAATTAGAAACAATCTTATTTTACATATCAATCCCAGTTCCCTCTCCCTCCCATGCTGCCCACTGACCCCCTCCATTCCACTCCCCATCCACTCCCTAGGGAGGGTGAGGCCTTCCAGGAGGGATCATCAAAGTCTGTAACATCTTTTGGAGCAGGGCCTAGGCACTCCCCAGTGTATCTAGGCTGAAAAAATATCCCTCCATAGGGAATGGGCCCCCAAAGTCCATTCATGCACTAGGATAAATACTCCACCGTCAAAGGCCCTATAGACTGCCTAGTCCTCCTAACTGACACCCACATTCAGGGGGCTGGTTTAGTCCTATGCTGGTTCCCCAGCTGTCAGACTAGGGTCCGTGAGCTTAAAGTTAGTCCCTGCCACAAGTTATTTCCAGACAAGTCTATTCATTTTAATAAATAGAAAAAAAGTTTAGTATGGTAACTCGATTACTTCAAGTTCTGAATTGGTAGGGCCAGTACTAATAAAGAAACATGATTAATTATGTATGCACCATGATTCAATAAAAGTCAAAATAAAAGGAAAAAACAGTAATAGAAATGCCAGCATACCAATACTACATTCTATAGTTTGAGCTTCTAAATCAGTCATGAGTACAGACAATGATGTCTGTCATTTTTTTCATGTTCTGTTTCCTAACATACAGTACTCATACTGAACAATGCCTATACTATTGTATATTCACTCCTTCAATTATATGATATTAGAAGCAGTAGTGAACTGGGAAATGGGTTTGAGTTTTATACTCCTGCCTGTTGTCTGACACAATGGCAGGTCTTCACGTCTATCCTTGTATAAAATCTCTATTCTACTGATGTTGGTGTCATTAATCTAAATCAGTTAACAAATGAGAGATTGAGGCATATGAGAATTGAGAGAGTCTCACCCTATACACCAGGTTCTGGTGTCATCCCGAGTGTCTTCGACATTCACATCAGTCTTAATAGCTGTGAAGTTCTTCCCACTGCTCTGTCTCCACTCGTTTGGGAATGCCCTCTTCTCACCACCTCTAAACTTGTCATCACTGAGAATGTGCTCACTTTGTTACGTCATCAATTCAAATACATTTCTTTCTGATCTCAACTTCTACCCAACTCACTCTACTTTTCCTATTATACTCATCTTATTTTGTTTTGATTTGGGTTTTGGTTTTACTTTTATGGCTTTTTAAAAGTCAGTTTCCAATTTTCTCCCCAATAGCCCTCTTTAGATTAGGCTTTCAGTCCTTGTAGAGAGCCTCTGTCTCAGCACTTTAGTCATTAAATTCCTTGAGCTATGATTTACCCTTGTCTTTCTCCAACCTGCTCATATCCGAAACCAAACTCTATACCTCTTTCAGTGGCTTCTAAATAGTAACTAAATACAAACTGACCTTGCACTTCATCCTGCTTTTACCGAGAATGCTTTTATCACGACTAGTTATTCTCTGGCCAACTGTCTTTGCCTTTCAGGTCTCTCTGTGGAGACGAAACCTTAAATTCCTAATGAGCTATGTGCCAATTCCACATACTTTTATAACATATGACTTTTGTCAGTGTATTGTTATTATTCTCTGTTGTGACCTCTTGCATTTAAGCAGTTTTTTGAACATATATATCAGGCAGTCAATTTAAGGGACTAAATAGTGCTAGTAACATGAAACGTCTTATGCTGTGATATTTTGTTTATGATCTAACAAATAAAGCTTTCCTGAAGATCAGAATGCAAAGCTAGCCACACTAGTCAGCCATAGAGGCCAGGAAGTGGTAGCATACACTTTAAATCCCAGCAGCCACACTAATTAGCCATAGAAGCTGGGCGGTGGTGGTACATGCCTTTAATCCCAGCACTAGAGAGGAACATAGGGCAGTCTGAGGTTTGGTGAAGAACATTGCAGTCCGCAGTCACTCTGAGGACAGGGCCCCCCACCCCACCCCTTTGGTCTGAGCCTTGGTAGAGGTAAGAACTCCATAGTGACTTGGCTGCTCTGCTTTTCTGATCTTCAACTTGAACCCCAATATCTGTCCCTGGGTTTGCACTACAGTCTTATAATGAAGATACATGTAATTACTCTGAGATCTGTTTAGCAGAATAAAATATGATAAGTGGGTGTATTAAAAGGAGAGAAAAATAGAGGAGCAGCGATGCTTACAATTTTAAGTACAGTATTCAGGATAGGCATAATTGAGAAGGAAACAGTTGAGTGAAGATGAAGGAGAGCTATAAGCGCACAAGGCAAAGGGAGCTGTCAAAACAGAAGTCCTAAGGAGAGAACATTAGTGGCATGCTTAAGTAAGGAGACCCACAGAGTCGGAGCAAAGGGTGAAAAAGCCGCTAAAGATCAGTTCAAAGAAGCAACTGAAGTCACAATGTAGAGCTCTTGCTAGCTTTTGTAATAATTTCATACTTAGGAAAAATGGGTGTAAGGTGATAAAGAGTAAAACTAATCCGACTTACTCTGCCCCCTACACTGGGAACTGAAGAGTGTGTTTGGTGGTGGCAAAGTAACACATGAGGCTACCAAAGAGTGGATGGTGACGCTCAGTGGTAGAGTGTGTGCAAGGCCCTGGGCTCAGTAACAAGCACCTCAAAAAATAAAAGTCAAAGTCTATTCAGTTGACCGCTGTAGACAGCAGGGACTCAGGCCGGAGCAGGGGTGGCAGAAGTAGTGAAAGGTGTCAAATCTGAGGGGGTTTGCTTGTTTGGTTGGTTGGTTTTTGGTTTTTGGAGACAGGGTTTTTCTGTAGCTTTGGAGTCTGTCCTGGAACTTGCTCTGTAAACCAGGCTGGACTAGAACTCACAGAGATCCGCCAGCCTCTGCCTCCTGAGTGCTGGAATTAAATCCATGCACCACCACTGTCCAGCCTGGTCCAGAGGTATTTATAAGGCAAATTACAACAGAATTTCTTGAGGGATGAGATGTGTACAGACAGTGAGACAGAAAAAGCTGGGGACAAACAAACACTCTAGAATTTTGACTTCATCAATGGCACTGGCATCTGAGGTTAAAAAAAAAAAAACCCACTGACTGACAGAGAGCATTAATATACACTAAATACTAGATAGCAACTGTGCTAAAACATATAAATTTGGAATCTGAACTATATATAATAGTATCAAAATCACTGAAAGTGGATGAGATCAGAAATAAAATGAGGATTGGTAGAACAGAAAAAGAATCAAGGGCAAAGACTTGGGTAATTTAACATTAGGAAATCAAAGAAAAGAGCAGGAACCATCAAAGGAGGACAAGGAGAAATGCTAATAAAATAGAATAGACAAATATTGTGATTGGGTGGGAAGATGAAGACTACAACCAACCACTGGGTTTAGCAAATGCTGGAGGATCTGTGACTGGGTCAGAGCATGTCAATGTTACTGTGGAAGTAAAACATAAGAGCAAGTTCAGGGGGGAAAAATGAAGCTCTGAACTCAGCTCAGTGCACATAGATAAGCCTTTGGGGGAATTTCTTTCCAAGGGCAGCAAAGAAGTGGCTGAAATATCTGGCAAGGGCTTTTTGTTTGTTTTTAGACAGAAAGAGGTTATGTATGCTTACGGAAAAATCCAGAAGAGGACACGTAGGGACAATCATCTACACACTTATGAATTGATAAGGAATTAAGGCAGGAGTAGACTGGAAGACATGAATGAAGCTAGTTTGTTAATATTCCAGTGTTACAAAATAAAATACTGTGTTTTACACAGGAGGGAGAGAGTGATTCTGACAAAATAACCAAAGAAGGAGAGTCAATCTAATACCAGAGCCAGTCCACAATGACCACAATGACCAAGGGGAAAAGCAAGACGCTCTCAGTTTGAGAACTACAGAGGAAAGAGTGGATTTGAAGGAGGGATGGTTTCCATTAAACCAAGAAGGGAAGTGTTGTTTTTAAATGGAATGTCTCCCAGAGGATTGTGTTTGGACACTTGGTCTCTAGCTGGAGGTACTATTAGGGAAGATTACGGAACCTGTAAGAGGTGGAGTGTTGCTTCAGGACTAGTATTTCCTTGGGGGCGGGCTTTGAAGGTTTGTAACACGGCCCAACACCCAGTTCTCTTTCTGCCTCTACCTTGCCAGTACAAACACAAGGAACAGGCCTCATGCTCTGCTACCATGTTTTCCTCTCCAAGACAGGCTGTCCCAGTTCTGGAGCTGTAAACTAAAACTTTTCCCCCTAGGATCATTTTTCTGAGTGTTCCATCACAGCAACAGAGATGCAACTAACACAGTAAAAACAAGGGAAATTCAGAGAAGTCAAACAGTGAAATTCTGCTGATAATGGATCATGAATTCCTGAGGGCACAGAAATATTTTCATAGTTGCCAGTGGCAGGGACATGATTCAGGACTATAATGCTGAGTCTTGAGGGACTGGATGCCAAGGGATGAGGGATGATGTATGAGTCTGAGGCTTCTCACTGTGAGGAACAGAAAACATGATGAAGGGCATAGTAAGACTGAGCCTTGTGGACTCAAGACACATAGTGACAGAGAGAATGGAGTTGAGGCCAGGTTATTCAGGGCATGTGTGGGTGTTCCCACTGGGGAGAAGACACCTGTCCCCTTCTGCAGCTTCCTTCGTGGCCTACTGATGGGATTGACGACAGTGCTAAGACTAGCTTTATAGGGAATTCATGTGACCCTTAAACACATGGATTTCTGATTAAAGGGCATAAAGTTCAAAGCTTTCCCTGCCTAGGACACGAGTAAGCTAATTATTCATAGCAAACTTTGGGTTTACTTACATCTGTGTTGCAAGAGCGATATCGTTTCCTTTCTCCAAGGCAATATTTTCCACCACCTGACGGTCTGGGAAACAACATTTGTTTAACATGTGATTAGAATGTATCTATCACACTAAGACTACATATGTTTCTTGACAAAAACATCAAAAATTGCTTTAAAAAGAAATTAATTGTGGCATTTTATCAATTATTAAAATAATGATAATTAATAATGAGTATGGTTATTCAACATAAAATGGCAGCATATAAATAATTTATAAGACTAGTCTCAGGAAAATATAAATAAATTAGTATTTTTAATTATCATAGCATAGAACTACATTCAATAAATAATTTAAAAAACCATATCTATAATAAAAAGCCATTTAAATTATATTCAACACAAACTATAATCTTTTCTTCCAGGTGGGAACCAAAGAGATAACAATGACTTCCTGGGAATGGATCCAATTCAGCGTAAATACACAAAATGCATTTTCATTTCAACACAAAGTTAAAAACATGAAATTAAAAAGGAAGATGGTAAAAGAGATGGCTTTGTATTGTTATTTCCAAATTAATGAAAGTACAATGTCAAGCATTTGCTCTCATAAATTAATCTTTAAAGTATTTAGAATTAAGGAAAAAACATATGCCATCATTCAGACATACTATTATTGAGTGAAAAACATCTTCCTCTTAGAAGATGTCCAAGGTCATTCCCTTACATATCTGAGTCTGTTAATTGATCATAAGGCTTCATATTTTGGGATACTAGTTTATAGCAGCCTATGTTAAATTTAGCATAATTATTCATGCACTTGCTTAAAAAGGAATCAGGTCCACTAATATCAGTAAATTTGGAATATGTTTTGAAGACCAGCAGATTGATCAGCTTGAACCATCTTGGGAGAAAAGGTTTGTGAAACCAAAACAAGGTTGTGGGGATGGTGGCAGTCATAACTAGTTAATGAATTATAACAGGAATCTCTGTTTGGTGGGAGGGCAAAGTGGGAAGATGAATTCAGGACTATTATGAAGAAAATATTTTTAGATAAAAGAAATAGAAATGAGGCATTTGAAGAAAGCTAAGAGTCCTGGGTTAAAATGAGAACAAATAACAAACTACACTAGACCATCCTTTATCCAGATTGGGGGAGGTGGGGTGATTAGAGATATCATAAACATCGTTCTTCGCCAAAGACTAGTCAGCAAAAAAAGGGTCCTCAACCTCGGGTCTAGACATAATGGGTAGGAAGCAGGCAGCAGCCAAGAAGCAGGTGGATCTTAGGCCAAAAGTAAACTAGAACAACAGTCCACCTGTACATTTGTAGGATGGAGAGGAAAGAGACTTGGCTGGCCTTGCTCTGTAGGGACTCTGGCTGGAGAGTGGTAGGAGAGGAGTGGGCTGGCCTGCATCAACAGTCCTGGGAGATGACAGGAGCATGTGAATGGAAACCACTTTAACACATAGCAGCACTGTCTTCTTTGTGATTTGTGATGCAAACTGAGGCATTTCAACCCGAAGCGCTCTCATCGGTCCTTTTAATAGTAGTGTGGCAGTAATCATTTTCCGCGACATGTGAAAAGCCCTTCTTTTTCAGGGAATAATGGTAATGTAGCAAAAACCATGCCTGGATTCATCCATAATTCAGCAGTCTTAGAGGAGGAAATCTAATTATTACTAGCTTATCTAGACAGACAGCACTTTTCTATTTTAAAGGCTTGAGATTTTTCTCTTTCATTTTCTTTTTTTAAATTTTTACTTACACAATAAGGGGAAATGAAGAAAAGAAAGTCTGTCTAACAAAGCTCCTCCACTTTCCTGGACCTCTTGCTTCTTCTGAAGACAAGCACTTGGCTTGCTAGAGAAACATTTTTACAGATAACATGTGAAACCACAGCTTTGAATCATTTCCAACTGTGTCTTTTTGTTGGCTCCGGCTTACTTTAGCTACTTACGCTGGACTGTCACAGTGTCTTAGGGAAGAAGAGACGCCTCCCCCGCAAGTCCTGCTGCATCCTCCCCATAGTGACCAGGAGCCCCAGCCCCCATCTATGCTCTGGGGCCAAGTGCCAAAAGGAACACAATCTCCTTGATAACACCACTGTAAGATGGCACAGAAAACACAGAATTAGCTTTTAGGCAGATATAAGACAGAAGTCCATAAACCATCATAAAAGCCAGGTAATGACCAGTTCTAAGCATTAGCATTCTCAAAAGCAGAGAACAGGTTTTCAGCTATGTTTAGACAATGTAAAGGTGCATATGATTTGCAAAGTATCTTTTGTTGGCCAGATTTATAGTCTCCAACGTGTACCAGTTCTAAAAGCCCTGACTTTGGCAGTTTTTCTTTGTTTCTCTTCATCCAGACTTTTAGTGTTTCTCATTATAGAGTTAGCTATAGTTCTCAAAATCATTTTTAGATATTGTAGTAATTTCTTTTAAAAATCTTTATATTCCACTATTATTAGACTTGTGGAATGATAATGCACTATGGAAAGCTCTCCAGAAAGGAGTCTTTATGATGGTAATTGCAAGCTCTTTAAAAAAAGAAAAACTGGTTGAAGCTACAATAGTAAAAGAATGCATTGTGGCCTTTCATCCAGACATAATAAAAGCAATGCCAAGACATTAGGGACTGGGGCACAAAACTCCATGTATACATTGACTAGCCATGTGTACGGCTCCTTATGAACATGTGTACTGGAATTCTGCTCAGTTTTAATCTATGCAATAAACCATACATACTGCACCTAAGGAGAGAGCTAGGAATAATTTATCAGAAAGCAGACATCACATAGTCAGTTCAGAACTCTAGAATGATAAATCTTATTTGGAGTATATGGCAAAATAAAGTGTTCTTTTAAACCAAGCATTTATAGGTTTTTGTTGGTGCATTTTTCTAAATTATCAAACATTAACAAATCAAACAAATCTATGAAAGTGGTATGTTTACATGGAAAACAACAGGCAACAGTTATTAGAGTTAAATAAGTGTCAACATGATCACACTATTAAGAAATCCAATCTTACAACAAGATGCTGGACACTCAGAAATTAACCATTTCATTGTTCTAATTCTCTCACCAAGTTTGTTGGTTTTTACCTCTGGGATACACTGGGAACTCTTTTAGTTTCACCTAGACAACAGCCAGCAGACAGAGCTCCTCAACAGCTGACAGAGCTCCCCAACAACAGTAGACAGAGCTCCCCAACAGCCAGCAGAGCTCCCCAACAGCCAGCAGACAGAGCTCCCCAACAACAGCAGACAGAGCTCCCCACTTGAGGATTCTGCTTCCATCTCTCTCTGCTAGAATTTATTTCCCAGAAAGAATTTAAGTGTGGATTTTAAAGGCACAGCATCACACTATTTTGATTTCATGCTGTTATTATTTTGCTTTAAAAGCCTCAGTGGTTTCTCATCTCCCTTTACTCCAGACTTGCTGATGGTTCCTCACAACCTTCCCAGCCTCCTCTCCTTTGCAATGAAAGCAGCAACTACATTTTTTGTTAGTTGTCCCTTCCTCCCTTGTTCCCTCCCTTCCCCTCCATCCTTCTAAACTTCCCTCACATTTCATCCTTCAGGTAGCATTCTCCTAGCAATTGACCCCACAAATCAAAGGGCTGCATACATGCTAGGCTGTCTCCACTGAGCCATATCCCTAGTCATTTTTAATTAGTCAATCAAGATAGGTTTTGCCACGTAGCCCAGGCTGGCCTTGAAACTAATGATCCCAAAGTTTTAGTCTTCTAAATACTGGGATTCCAGGTTGTGCTTCCAGTTCTCTACATAGATGTCTTCTGAGTGTTTAGTCTCAGATCAAATACCATCTCAGAGGACAGCCTTTTCCAGGACAACTCTTATTCTGAAGGGTCCTCACCATCCTTTCTTGTCCCAGGGTTCTCCTTGTCACTATGGAACAGTGCTTACTAATGCCTTCCATTTCAATGCCCTCACCATTTAGAACGACTTTAATTACCTTACCAATTTCTTCTTTCTTCACTTCCCCCTAGAACACAAGCCTTGAAAATATCATGTGGCTACTGTTAATTTTTAAAATTCTGTTCCTCAGACTATCCCCATTTTAAGGGCACCATAGCAACACGTTAGACAGAAGAGGGGAAGAGCATCCCATGATCACAGGTATCCTGTTGAAATGAGAGCTGCCTCCAGTACTATTTGGTATCTAAGAGACATGCAAAAAAACTATCAGATAAATTATAGTTAAATTGAAGAATTTTGCATCATATTTTAGTCAGCGCATGTCAAAAAGGAGCTAGAAGAGACTAAGGTAGACAAATTCATATTTGTTTCCTTGTCATTTCAGACTTCCTTGAGAATACATATGATTTGAAAAGGAATGTTTTACTTTTTAATTTTTTTTCTTGGGATTAAAAAATAGTGCGAGCCATAAAAACACTAAAGTATGTGAACTGCTAAGTATTTACCAGTGTTACTGTACATTCTCACAAAATATAAGGCATGAAAGAGTCACATTCTCTTATTTTCCTTTTGAACCTTATTTTGGGCTAGAGTGGAACTCAGCAGTAGAATAGATGGTTAGCATTTGCATATGTAGGTTCACTCCTCAGCAAATACATATACAAATTTTAAAATAATTTTTGATTAGCACACAAAATTGAGTTTGCATTGTAACATTTTCATATATGTATGTAAATATGCAGGTATATTATATATGTGTACATATCTATGTATATTTATATTTGTACTCTGTTCTTTTTTGACCCCAGATCTCCTAAGTCCTCTTCCTTACCACAAATACTTCATCTTCTTTCATGACATATATTTCTTTATCCTCTCTTGGTCCCCCTCTTAAAGTAAAAGATAAATTTATCATATAATTTATGAACTGCTGCTCACTTTTCATCAGTTTTGGGAGACTTGGAGGCTTAGGTGTTTTAGAGACAGGCTTTCATGTAGAACAGAACAGCCTTAAATTTGCTGTGTAGCCAAGGCTTACTTTGACCAGCTGATCCTCCACACCTAGCTTTCTCATTGTTAATTTAACACCAACACAATCATGGTATTCCATAAATAGTTTTCAAGAAGGCATTTACTGTATAAATTATGTTTTCATAATTATTCAATGGTATAATAAAAACAATGATAACAAAAATTAAATAACAAGGGATTAATGGGTAAAATAATCATAGTAATAGTATAAATATCAGGTACCTTATTTCTAACAATACTGGTCTCCAATTTGATAACTAGTTAACTTAGGTAACTAGCTTACAAGTAACCAATGTCAACATGTGGAGGAAACCTAATGTTACTATTATCAGTTATCATTTTAGCAATATTTTAGGTTACAAACAAGTCACCTGCTTGTTTTTGGTTTCTTAACTATAACAATGGGAATCAATTTTATTTCTTGACTCAAGTATAGGTTAGAATAAGAAAACTTTACAAATTAGTTCAACTCAGACATATGATAACATAAAATAAACCCTACCAAGCAACTTGTTTAATTTTGATTTTCAGCAGGAGTGTTCTTTTGCATTCTGTTTTATTTCTCCCTCCTTTGTACTTAACCTTTTGCAGTCCTTGCTACTTTGCTCTATTGCTAGTAAATATCTTGATAGAGAGTTCACATGAATCAAGTGATAGTTGCATTAATCGATATATTTAAATATTTTAATGTATGCAAATCATGCATAGAACAATTAGATTACACCAAACAAAGCAACTTGAAGTCTATAGATCCAATAAGCATATAAAGGTGAAACTTTTGAGTGCTGTATTGTGTGTTTGTATTTTTCCTCTGTCATGGAGCTGTCAGACAAGTGCTCTACTTTCAGAAGGACAGGCTGTTACTTCATTTTAAAATATGAGAGTTAGATACACAGATGTAATCCAGCTTCTAACCTTTACTCTCAAAGATTATATAAAAACTAGTCATCTTGAATGGTTCTAATTAATATTCTTATTACTATAGACTCAATTATCTAGGCATGTTGGATATTTGGTCTTCTTTCTGCTAATTTAAGTGTAGCTAACAAAATTCATAAAGGTGAGATAAATGAAACTTGGTATTTCCAAAAAAATTGATTTTCTCTTATTATTTACATTTCTTTAAAATTTAATAAATAGGAAGCAGTGATTCTTTTAAACATTTGCTTTAGAAACAGTCTTAGTAAACTCACTTGCTATTGGATTACTACATTGTATAATTATATAGTATTTATAAATGAGTTTTTGTCTTTGTGGGCCTTATTGAGACAGTCTTACTCTGTAGCCAGGCAGGACTAACTAGAATTAACTTCGTAGCTCAGCCTGGCCCAGAATTCATGGCAATCTTCCTTCCTCAGCCTCATAAATGCTGGAATTGTAGGTGTGAGCCACAATGCTTGGCAATTTTTTCCTTTTTATCTAGAACCATTTTAGGGTATAACTATAGAATATCTTGTCATAACCAGAATTAGATCAAATCAGCATATGGAATGAGAGATCTCTAAAGAAATCCTAAAATTTTAAAGGAAACGATACGGTGATTTAATACAGAGCAGTTTCAAATGGCAAGAGCATAGGGCTGGAGGATCACACTATTAAAACTCCAGTTTTCCCACTGAGTAGGTATGTGGCTGGTCAGGCTACATTCCAGCCCAAATTCCCTATCAGAGCTTGCCATCCATACTATTTACATTTCTAGAGCATTTGGAAGAACTATTCTTCCTTGCTCTGTTTATTTGGTGTCCAGTCAAAACAAATTACATTCTACCCTAGGTGAACTAAGAATAAGGTTGCATATGCCCTGCTAAATATCCAGTGCTTTAACAGGCATATAATAATCCTTTCCTAATCCAGCCCTATTTTCCCATGCAAAGATATTAGAGATCAATGTCACTTATATGTAAACTCAAATGCTGGCCTATATCTCTAATTGAATCTTATAGAATCATTAAATGAATCATCTGGCGATAAATCAACTATTTGAAGATTTCTTTGTGGTTACAAACAAGGATTATAAGGATTGGGTTTTGATTACCCTCAATATCCTGTTCAGCAACAATGCCAACACTACTACTGAAGTTTCTTATTTACTATTTCATCAAATACAGCATACCTGATTCCTACCCAAGGGTTATTGTTGATGTTACATCCAAGGAAATTTCTCTGGCTAAAATTTATATTGATTGATTTGTAGGAGATTGACCCATGGACACACAGTACCAGCACACTGTCTGGGCTCATCAAATTTCCTCCTTTAGTTAATGCTACTGTCCCTGAGCACATCTATTCAGGCCATATGGTTCTTATTCAGTCCATGAATGGCTTATTCAGGCAAACATCCAATGGCTGTAATAGCAATGTCAGACCCCCCAGGACTCACGCAAAGATCAGTTTTTAATTTTTTGGCCATATTTCTTACTCCATCTGCTAAATGTGCATGGAACAGTTGTGGAACATTTGTGGAACTGTGCCTCTGGGCAAGGATCCCACAACTTTTGCAGCCAGAGTTTGACGAGATCATCATGGATCCAATCCTCTGGCTATGTCTATGCTATCATTCAAGTGATATTTCTAACTCCTCCCTTTAAAAAAATTTATTCAGACAACTATGAGCAGCTTTGGTTTTATCCACTGGCTTGGCTGGCTAGATTGGGTATAGGCTACTTATTATTCATTTTGATTAGAGTGGTTTTGAAACTCAAGGTTAAGATCATATTTTGTGGATATTCCGTGTGAGTGTCTGAAGCCATTTGTATGCTGTGTGACACCCACTGCTGGTTAGGATGTTCAAGGCTGTCACATAACAATGTTAATTAAGCACTGGTACTGAGAAAACCAGTGAAACTCCTATCTCATTAGCTCATTCCATTATCACTGTCGAGTATGTAGAAATTTGTTTGCTCTTCTATTAAAGATTATATTATTTTAGTAATTTTCATAAACGTATATTATTAGCCCACATTGACTTCTTATTGTGATATCTTGCCAAACAACTGATTGCTGCATGCTGACAAATGAGAGTTTCACTTACTGAAATAAAACATGCTATCTACTTCATGCTCATTGGTCTACTTCATATGCATCACAAGGTGATGCTGCTGTTTTCAATGTACAAATCCTCATCAGAAGATAAATTAAAATAGGAGGATTTCAACCATGAACCAAAAAGGCCAGCGCTGGACCCTCAGCTATGGATGAAGTTACTGTGAGGCGTTGGGTTTTCCAGTCTTCATCTGGATAAAGAAGTTAAAACAATACCTGCTTCATTGAGGTTTTGACAACAGGAAAATGGCAACATATACCTGGCACAAGTACTTTTAAAAACAGTATCATTGTCATCAGTATATTGGATCTGTTGCCTAGTTTTATGTGCCTAGTTCAGACTAACCATAAGATTGGTCAGGTCAATTGAAATTTCCACTTAAAGTTTGCCACTGGGACTCTGCATGGTTGGTCTTTTCTTTCTTTCTTTCTTTCTTTCTTTTTTTTTTTTCAGTCAAAACTCTGAGATCTGAATTCACATTTAATTTCCAAATAGACAAACTCTAAGTGTAAAATCTGTACTTAGCAATAGTAAGTATTTAATTCCTAAAAACAAAAATTCATAGAGAAAATAGTAAATATAGTCAATGAGTAAAAAGTATTGAGCTAAGTCATCGTTGCTTTGTGCTTTGCTTTAAAGTGCAGATGTAAAATATTTTTTAAAAATTCAAACTGTGTGTATGTGTGTGTGTATATGTGCATGTGTGTGTATGTATGTATGTGTGTGTGCATGTGTGTATATGTGTGTATGTGTGTATGTATGTGTATGTGTGTATGTGTATATGTGTGTATGTGTGTATGTGTGTGTGTCTATGTGTGTATGTATGTGTATGTGTGTGTGTATGTGTATGTGTGTGTTTATGTGTATATGTGTGTATGGCTATGTGCGTATATGTGTGTGTGTTTGTACGTGTGTGTGTGTGTGTGTGTGTATGCACTTGCACATGAGCACTTGATGGCCTGTAGAATAGGACTATATACATGCCAACAGCAAAATGTTATCTCACTGGGCTATCCTTTACACACTCACATTTTAAAATTTTACATTGAATAAATCCACACTATATTGCCTAGGCTAACTTAGAACTCACAGTTCTCATAACTCACAAATAATGACAATTACTGCCATGTACATCATACTAAATAAATTCAGTTTTTTTTGTTTTTTGGTTTTTTGTTGTTGTTGTTGTTGTTTTGTTTTTGTGAACACTTTGAAGGTCTCCTAAATTGTTTTCTTACATTATTTTTCCTTCTAGGAATTGGCACTTGTCTTTTTCCCATAAGTTCATTCATTTTAAGATTTATTAGTACCATTCCTAAAACTATCCATCTTCCACGCTTCTGGGAAAATGAAATGACTAAGATTTTCATTATATATTAATTTTAGGTGATGGCATCCACCATATTGACTTTGAATGGCAAACTGTTGTGTTGTGATAAAATTGGTATTGATCAACAACCACTGCTACAGTTACAAGGTTCCTAAGTAGTGTTCTGTTCAGTCCAAGTTATTCTGTAGAGGTATGCCATAAGCTAGTAATGATCTGGTAAGATAGACTAATGCCCAACAAGGAGCTCTTGAAGCCAGAGCCTCCTCATTTCACATGCATACACTAAAACTATGCAGGCTTCATCTGAAAAAAGGGTTTAGGGATCTGAAAATCTACTAAAGTAAAAATGTAAGTCTTTAGTAATCAAATATATTTTTGCCTATTTTATTTACATTGTTTTCTCTCTGCTTATTTTTATTCATGCTTGGGAATAATTCTAACTCCACTTACTTAAATAAACTTAAATTCAACACTGTCATCTTAGCATTGCCAATGTTTTCTAAGTGTTCTCCAAATTTGCATTTTCTAAGAGATATTCAGTCTTCATCACATACATATATGTATATAGTTCCGTGACATAATAGTCAAGCTCAGCACAAAAGAAGATGCTAAAAACACCATGACCACAAAAATTCTTATAAAGTAAAACATTAAACTAAAATTGGCTTACACTTTGAAAGGTTTAGTCCATTATCATCAGAGCAAGAAGCATGGCAGCATTAGGGCAGACCTTGTTCTGGAGTAGGAGCTGGGAGTTCTCCATCTTAATCCACAGGCAGCAGAAAGAGACCGAGTACCACTCTGGGCATAGCGTGAACACGTAAGGCGTTAAAGCCCACCTCCACAGTGACACACTTCCTCTAACAAGGCCACACCTCCCAATAGCACCACTGTCTTGGGCCAAGCTTTAAACACATGAGTTTATGGGGGGGGGCATACCTATTCAAACCAGAACTTTCCACTCCCTGGCCACCGTAGGATTACAGACATGACATAATGCAAAATGCATTTAGTTCAACTTTTAAAAATCTTCATAATCTATCATAGTCTTAACAATGTTTAAAAGTTCGAATTTCAAAATCTCTTCTGAGATTCACGCAATCTCTTAATTGTAATCCCCTATAAAATCAAAATAAAAACAAACAAATCATATGCTTCCAACTTATAGTGGCATAAGATAAACATTACTGTTCCATAATGGAAGAATGGAAGTATAGTAAAGAAATGTTGGACCAAAGCAAGACTGAAAGCAGCTGGGTAAACTCCAAACTCTGCATCTCCATTTCTGATGTCAAATCGTTCTTCGGATCTCCAACTCCTTTCTGCTGTGTTGACTGCAGCACACTTTTTTTCTCTAGGGCTGGTTCCACTTCCTGTTAGCAGCTGTCCTCAGGAAGTAGCCCATGATTCTGAAATCTCCAAAATTTTGGGGTCTCCAAGGTAATCCAGGCTTCACCTTCACAGCTTCATGCAACGGCCTTTCTGTGCCTCCATGCAGGGATACTCCTGAATTATGCCAGGCATCAGTGGATTTCCTTAGTCATGGAGGGAGATTCCATAACCACTTTCTTGTATCCTTGATTCTAAAGCCAGAACCATGTGACTGAAGCCGCCAGGATCTGGCGCTTGCTGGAGCTGGTGTTTACCGGGGCTCCCTGATTGCTGAGTTGAATGGCTTCTTCATTGGATTACATCTTCACCAGTTTTCTGTTTTTTAGTGCTTACGGCTGGCTGCCCTGGAACTAGCTCTGTAGACCAGTGTGACCTCAGACTCAGAGACCTGCCTGCCTCTGCCTTCTAAGTACCGGGATTAAAGGTGTGCACCACCACATAGGGCTCTAAACTTTCTTTTAATTCCTTTTCACAAGTTGGAAACTCAGCTGGGTGGGATCTTGCCCTGGGGTCACCACTTCCTTTATTCCATTTCTTAATCTGTTTATCTCCTTGAACATAGGACTGAACACCACTCCACTTCCTGGTGCCGCATTTCTCCTCAAATTGTACATTTTTTTATTTTTCCCTTCTCAGCTTGCTCCTTTTCATTATAGATCTTCAAAGTAGTGAACACACTAATCACAACACAACAGAGTCAATACTGGGCTGTTTTGAGACTTGATTGCCAATGGAATTAAGTCAAAACTCTTCACATCAGCCTCAGACAGATTTTTTTCAGACAAGGATAAAAAGCAGCCACATTCTTGGCCAAAACATCACAGGAACAATCTCTAGGTTACATACTAAAATACTACTCCTCTGAAACATCTTGAGTCAGACCCATACAGTTCAAATCACCCTAGGCACCACTTTCTTCTATGTTCCCACTAGGTTGGTCCATTAATGCCCATTTAAAGGGTTCAGCTGCTTTTCTGATACAGTTACAAAGCCCATGGTCCTCAAAAAAAAAAAAAAAAAAAAAAAAAAAAAAGGTGAGGCCTACATCAGCAATACCCCAGTCCTTGGTACTAACTTCTGTCTTAGTTTGGATTTCTATTACTGTGAATAGACACCATGACCATGGCAACTTTAATAAGGAAAACATTTAATTGGGTAGCTTAGAGTTCACAGGTTTAGTCTATTATCATCATGGCAGGATACGATGGAATATAGGCGGACACACTGCTGGAGAAGGAGCTGAGGGTTCTACATCTTGATCCACAGGCAGAAGAAAAAGAGTGTGTACCACACCGGGCATAGCTTGAGTATATAAGACCTTAAAGCCTGCCTCCACAGTGACACTCGTCCTGCAACAAGGCCACATCTCCTAATAGTGCCACTCCCTATGGGCCAAGCATTCAAACAAATAAGTCTGTGGGGGCCACTTAAGTGATTAATGTTTTGCCACAACTCACAGTATAATTATTAATATTTGTAGTGATCGCATAACTTCTGGAATAATTGTAGGAAAGCTTTGAGATGTTTATTTCCTGTCCTTCTTTGTAGTGCTGGAAGTCAAACCTTGTGAATGCTAGGCAAGTAGTCTATCACTGAGTTACATCTGTAAATCATAAATATTTATAAAAAAATAGTTCCCTGCTTAAAAAAATAAAGTAAAATCACATCAGGTCTATTGACAGTGCTACTCTAAGAGAAGAGAAACTGATTCAGGCCAGACCGTGAAAAGAAGAGTCCATCAGTGAACGGCTAATAAAGCAACAGATTCCCATTGTGGCTTCCTTCCTTTACTTGTACATTTCTTTGCAGATGGATGTAAATTGCTACTTGTCCTTGACAAGGACTGGCAGGTCCAAAATAAACCTAGACTGTTGTTTCAAGAATGTGGTTCCTAATATTTTCTATTACTTCAGTGAAAAAGAAAGAGAAAGAATTTTGTAGGGTATGAAGGTCTCTGTATTTTTATTGGCTACTTACAAATTTTGAAAAAAAAAATCCCTAATCCTTTTAAAATGGTTTTACCAATTCTTATATTTAGCATAATTTACCAACATTTCCAAACCCAGCATGGAAAAGCCATCAACATGGCACTAGGTCATGGGTCCTGAATGAAGCCGTCAGCAAGAATTAATAAACTGTGACAGCTGCCCAAAAACTTTCATTCTTTTTATTTAAACATCCCACTGAAAGCTGAAATTCAGTGTGATCTTTGTTGAAAGTAGCCCAGCTCACAAGGAAGAAAGCAAAACAGAGAAGAGATGACAAGTGTTAATTATAAATCCAGTCAATAGAATAAATTCTAGAATTTACGTATGTAACAATTCCAGAGAATTTTAGTAGCGGAATATACTATGTTTTTTATATCTGTTTGAACAATTCTATTTGTTCCTGCGGCAGTGAAGATTGAGCTCAGACCCTCCTACATTTTAGGAAATGCTCTAGCATTTCAGCCATATCCCAAACCTACATGACAAACCCTTTAGAGATTTTTTTAAAATTAGACTAATGAAAACTAAGATTATCAAACCATAATTTACATGTTCAATAAATTGCTTCTTTTTATTTTATTATTATTCTTTTGTGTGAAACTGACAGAGAAGTCAGGCTCTTTTCATTTCGTAAGTAGAGCACATTTGTAGCTATTAAGATAGGACAATTAACACTTGGTTAAAAACATATTATTCCAAAGTACATCTTAATATAGTACATTTTAAATGAATAAATATTTCCAGTGTGTGAACATCAGCACAAGAAATTGATCGGTTTAGTGTCAAACAGCTAAATCACTTGCGCTTACCCCCTTTTCAATGTTCCCAGTCTGACATAGTGTCCCCTCAGCAGCTGGGATACTGTTGGTGACACAGCGGTTGCTTTTGCTAAGGCACCAAAGCTCTCTACACACTTCCTAGGAAAGAAGGCAAAAGCAAGTTGATCAGGAATAGAGGTTAAAAGCAAATGCATTTCTTGCAGAGAGTGTGCTCACAGCCATTCAGCACCACTCACTGCTATCGAAGATACTGTTGAAAGAGGACGTAGGAATGTCCTTCAGTGGGTAGGTCACTCGTTTAGCAAGATCATTTAAATTTTGGCCTAATTTAGATAGATAAAGTATGTCTTATTATTTATTACTGATGGAGATCTTTTCATAACAGCGTACAGATATTTCATTAATATGGAAAAATAATGAAAAAGTCCATAGGAATAAACATTTGTTTTTGCATGACAAACTTAACAAATGCAAACAGAGCATCATCAAGTGAATGATTCCTTGGGCAACAATCAAATAAAAATAATTTTTTAAAACTGGTAGTACCCTGGGGAGGGGAGAGACTGAGACAGAAACAGGCACTGTCAAATAGGAATTTAACATGTAAATTTAAAGAAATACGAGGTACATTTTGGAGCAATTTCTAAATTTTGTATGTCTAAGTATTATCTAGAAATGTTATTTTCAGTTATCAAATACTTTGGTACAATGAGGATAAACTTTCATAAGATACTTCTATTTATGATATTTTCACCTCCTTCCTTATTATTATCTGACTCAGAACAGAATTATAAGACTTTCTGAATACCAGCAATACAAATTACTAGGTTATGTTATCAGATTGTCATCTGGCTATGTCTAAAGTGAAGTACGAATTCTCTAGACACAAAAGAACCCATGTGACATAGACACAACTGACTGAGAAGGAAAGCAGGAAAATATGGAAACTAAAGATTCTACAAATGGAAATTTCCACATGACACTATAGCACATTGCTGGGGCTCTCTTTGAATTCCTATTAGGGTGTCCTCTATCGGTCAGGAAGAAATATACAATGTGCATTGGGCTCTGAAACAATTAGAATCGGGGGCTAGAGAGATGGTTCAGCTGTTAATAGCACAAGTCGCTCTTGGAGATCTGAGGTCAGTTCCCAGCATTCACAGGGCTGCTCAGAACTATCTATCACTGCAGTTCTGAGGAGCCCAATGCCTTCTGGCCTTCATAGGTACCAGGAATGCACATGATGCACAGACATACATACAGGCAAAACACTTATACACACAAAATAAAAAACTAAATTTAAAAAGTTAATTATACTTAAAAGTTTTTGACTTTATCTAGACACTGGTGAGCTAAAAGAAAACATTAGAAGGACATTCTGGGAATCACAGTATCAACCTAAATGCTCCTTTTATAATGGAACTCAATTAAAAATACTCCTTCTTACAATGTATTTTCAGTGCATTCTTTTAGTTTAATATTTTAGAAGCACCAGGACTGCTAATATTTAAAAGTTAGAATACTGACCTACTTGTTAGAAGTTTATCCAAATTCAAACGAGTTCAAAAAGAAAAAAACACACATTTAATAGAAGAGTTTAAAATGTGAAAAAAAATAATGTATACATTATCTCTGGACAAAATTCTTGATATTTTCCTTTTTTTGTTGGGTCTAAATCTTACTTTGGACAAAGGCAAAAGAAGCCTAAAATGTACTTTATACATGACTATACAAGAGGATTCTATTATTGAATACAATATTCAGAGCATCCATTAGGAAAACATACATTTAGTTGTGTTATAGAAACATTAGTCTCTGAAAGCCCCTGTGAAAACTTCTGCCCAAAGTGGCAAGTGCTTAAGGTACTTTTCTTAATTGTGATGTCAAGATTGACAATACCACTTCCTTCAACGTTTGAAAGACAGATTTCTGTATCTAGCAGGAGTGTGTTGCCTTAGTGACTTATCACACATTGCTACATGCAGCTAGGGGCTGTAGACCCACACTGGAAAATACACCTGAGCTGTTAAAGTAGTTGTAGCGAATACAGTAACCTTCCCAGCAGAATTCACAGTTGGCATTTCATCTTGAGTAAGGAAGAACTTTGATACTGACAAAGACAAAATACTAGAAAAGCTCATTTCACACCAAGTAGGAAGTTGTAGAATATGGGCAAAGTGTTTAGATGCACATGGATATTAATTGCCAAAGAGAGACTATCATGAAGGTTTGAAGCTATAATGGAGTTAGTTGCAGGCTGAAAGTTTTTTTTTTTTTATCTCTTGAGAAATTTCTATATAGCAAAGATCATACTTGTCAAATTACTTTCCTAAGGGAAATATATAAGGTGATAGGTACAGTTAGTGGAAGGGAAAAATGTTGATCCCTCCCCCAGCTCAGCTTGCATTCGTTCATTCCCAACAAAATTCAAGTTTATTTCAATTAGTTTTATGACTTCTCTCAGCAAATAAATCATTGCATCTGTGCCAGGGTTTCCTCTAGCATCTTAAATTTCACTTTGAGAAGACTCTGAAATATGGTGCTCAGCTGGCCCTCAAGTTTAAGGAAGGAGAAAGGAATTATCAACAGCTCCTCCTAAAAGAATATTTCTGTTAAATGACAGTGCATGAGATTGAGTCTTTAATTTCATGGGGCCAATGAAAATCAGGAAGAAAGATTGAAAAGGTGATAGCAATATTTCCTTTCCATATGCAAATATTTCTGAGACTCTACCACACATCAGATATGTTAGCATAATGAATAAATACTACCACATAGAATTATAGGGACCAGAGAAAGGAATGCTTTAAATTTCTCTGATAAAACTAGAAGAGCAATTCCAATATAGTGTTTTGTTTTGTTTTGTTTTTCATTATCCCTCTCTTTCCTACATGTATATCTGTGTGCTACTTGCATGCTTGGGGCCCACAGAGACCAGGAAAAGGGCACCAGATCCCCAGAAACTAGAGTTACAGACAGTTGTGAGCCCCCGTGAAGCTGGGGATGAAACCTGGGTCTTCTGCCAGGCAGCCAGATACCTTACCCACTGAGCCATCTCTGCAGCCCTGACACCATTCTTGTTTTTATTATTATTATTTTACATCACTTAAGTTTTATTCTTCTTCCTTAGCTGTTGTTACCAGGAGACTATAAGGCAGAAGGCAGAATCCCTGTGTGTTAAAGTCCATGATTTACAAAAATTAAAAGTTGGCAATCCTATATTATTCTAAAGCTTGGAAAAAATTTTGTCTACAAAAACCTAAAAGTTAGTCCAACACCCACTGTCCATGTCTGTGATTAACATTGACTGAATCCAATTCCTTCCTTCCTTTCTTTCTTTCTTTCTTCCTTTTTTTTTTTTTACAAAGATCCTTTAGTAATTAACTTAGCAAAGAATTTTTTTCCTGAACACAGATTTAATTTATCCTCATTTAAAATATATTTTGATTGAATATATAGTTCTAAGCTGACATTAATCTTACCTGAGCATTTAAAGATATTATAATAATTTTTTTGGCCAATGCTATATTTTGAAAATCAATTTAATTGCTTTCAAGAGTTTGAAGATTTATGTTGGTGCTGTTTCTCTGCTGTATCTGTTGTTTATTTTGTTTTCATGTTCATGCTCTGAGAATTAGTACTTTTCTTTGACTATGGAGCCTTTGACATACCCCTACCATATCCCTTCCCCCTCCCACCCAATGCCTGTCCAGCATAAACTTGGATCTTCTCTTTTAATCCCATATTTTTTTTAGCTTCTCTGTCAAAGTTTTCCATAACTGTTTTTTTCTCTTGAAATGATGACTGTTGGCTTCATGTTGGGTTGTTTATGCTGTTTATAACTCATATAGTCTATCTTCAGTGATTTTATTTTTTATCTTTGATCACACTATAGCTTCTGAGTTACGGAAGTACAGTCAAAGGCAATTGTTTCTGTCACACATTCTAAGGTTTTCCCTGAAACAGATTTCAAGCCAATTTATCTGCTCAGTATCAGATTATTAAAGTAGTTGAGGAAAAAAAAAGTTTTGTTTTGTTCCTCTTGTGAGGCTACGGGGCTGGGCTCCAATTTCTTAAGGAAGTTATTTTTCACCTAATGAAATCCCTGCTGCCATTTCATCAGCATTCCAGGCAGCTAGACAATTGCAGTCTGAATCATTGTTCTTCCTTCCTTCTTAGAAAGTCTGTAAAAGCATTTGCATGTGCTGGACATCACTTTAATAAAAACTGAAACTTGAGCCATTTATCAATCTGTTTTTTTTAACTTAATGTAAGGCAAATAGTAATCTGGTTACTGCCCATCCCATAGCCTTCTTTCAGTGAACTCAACAAAATTATCTTAAAAATTAATATGAAAGGCTTTCTTTTCATAGTTTCTTCACCTGGCCTCATGACTTCAATAGAATCTGAGTTAATGAAATGAAGCTACCAACTCATTTACTAATACCAATAAAGAAAGCTCCTTTTCTATAGGATTTTTTTAAGTTCATTTTTTATGTCTTTATATAGTATACCGATGCTTCTAATTATGAGAAAGCCTGCTGGATACCTTGAAGTCCTAATGAGAGATAATGTATGATTTCCCAGTTTGAGGGAAACTTTAAGCTTTATGCTATGTTGGGACCTTGGTACTAACTGTACAACAGTGTCAGTGTCATCATTTTTCTGTCAGTAGCATTTTTAACATGTGTTTGCAATAAGCTAGTCAATGAGGAGAGTAAAGTCCTAAAAAGGTCAGGAAGGAAAACAGAAAACCTACATATGCTGGCCCTGTGCAGTAACTTAGGTCTGTGGAGCTAAACTAAACAGGATAATGCACCCACACTTAGTCCTTAAAGCCCATTCAGAAGGTGATTAAATGAATGAGATCCTAGAAAGGGAACAACAATAGCACATGACTGAGAAAAGTTAGTTAAATAATCAACAATTTGAAGGCTTAAAAAAAGATAACTAAATGGTTCTAAAAATGAAAGGAAACCTAGAAAATGCACAATTAGTGTCGACTCTGAAACTAGGGTTTGGCTTGGAATTTGAGGGGAAATAAATAGCCAAGCAAACTTTTAACACTTTTATGTCAAGTAAATAAATATGTTTGAATTCTAGAGACTAATGAGGCACTAAAATATTTCAGAGTCCTTTACTCTATAAGTCTGTATTAAATCTCACTGAAGAATATTTATGCTACCTTAAGATCTTTAAGAGAACCCTATGTTTCTCAATGCAACTATTATATACTTAATACCTGAAAATTTAATAATCTATAGACCTGCTTTAGAAATCAAAGATAACTGTAAGTTTTGAAAATGTTTTTTCAGAGAATTAAAAAAGTGTTTACCATTAAAAGTAAACACAAAATGAACAAACAAAAAACCCAAACTACTAAAACTCATTTTCTGTTACCCTTTCTTATATGTGTTTCTCAACATACTTTTCATGATTTTAGTAACACTATCTTCCAATTTCTCTGCATCTATTTTTAAAAAAAATTGTTCAAAGAGCCAAGAATATTAAAAATACTAATAAAGTGCATTCACAATTGTATGAATGATCATGTTTGTTTAGGTTTTGGTTTTTCGAGACAGGGTTTCTCTACATAGCCCTGGCTGTTCTAGAACTCACTCTGTGGACCAGGCTGGCCTTGAACTCATAGAGATCTGCCTGCCTCTGCCTCCCAAGTTCTGAGATTAAAGATGTGTGCCACTGCCACTGCCCTATATGAATGATTCTTACTGACAAAGCAATAATGACTTGAATCATAATTTGTAGTGATAAACAATAAACAAAAAGGATAAGGCATGAAAGCATTAAAAACTGTAGTCTGTAGACAGTAAGACCGTGTTGCTGAAGACAACAAACACTTTGAATGCAGAACATAGAGAAATCAAGCTGGAACTGAGCTGAATGCTTCCCTGCTGGCTAGCATTCATGGTGCTGGTAGACACACAAGTTACAGGGGCGGGCTGTGGGGGAGTGTTAGAAAAGTCCTCCACAATCATCAAAAGTCATGAACCCAACTAAGGACCCAGTGTGCTGACAATACTAACTTGCCAGACAAGATAAGCTCCCAGTGTGATATGGCATGATTTTTCTGAGGGTAAACAGCTGTTTCTTATTAAACCTAAGTCTTGCTCTGTGGGGAGAAATTGTATAGTTGACAAGAATGTTTTTATAAGTGCCTACAATAAGATGGGAACTGTACTGAATGCAAGTTATACAAATTCTAATAGGGTATGTAGCAGTAAAAAAAATTAAAATAAATATTATGTTAGAAAGTAATACATGGTAATGAGAAAAAAGCAAGGAAAATTTTAGGACTTATGCATAAATGTACAAATATGCATAAGTTTAGGTAAGATTATCAAGGAAGGCATCATCTAACTAACAAGCAATCAACTAAGCAAAACAATTATGAAATTTAATAACATGATGTAACAAAATTACTGGGAGAAGTTTCTGTATAGAGAATGATCAGACAGAAGGCCTGTCTAAAGAGAAATTCCACTTGCATTAGAGTAAAAGGTGAAGTTGAGTCAATATGTGACTCTTAATCTTTCCATGCTCAAGGCACAGAAGGTTCATCTTCTCCCATTAGTGTGGCTACTGTTCAGGGACAGAGTCAATCACAAATGACAGGTATTCCCAGAAGAAATGGAAACACATATTGAATGTCGACTATGTGCCCAGCACATGAAACATATGTGATCTTGTATATGATATGTTCTTGCCTCCTGAAGTTTACAAGAACAATTAGGCTGTTATTCACTGGAAAGTTTTCCATGAATGCATAAAACTTACTGATGGTCAACTTAATATTATAGGTAATAGTGAACTGTGACAAAACCTTTTCAATTTAAAATATTTTGTTAAAAATATTGCATTACAAAAATTATGTTCTATTGTGAAGCCATGTACTAGATAATTTTTTTTTCAATTATAGATGAGAATACCTTGTTGACTGGTAGAACATCATTCAGTTCTATAATAAAACATATAGAATTTACAGCACACTACTGATGATTTATGTAATACTCACATATAATAAGAGTATACACAAATTACACAAAGTTATAAAACTTGTGTGGCTTAAATCTACCTACAGACGAATACTCATTCCCTTCACAGTTAATAGCTAGTTATATACTAGGTATCATTAATATACACTAAATTCTTCGGTATTATCTGAAAATCATAGTTTGGATATGATTTAAAATGACAGAATGAAGAAATAAGGAGTAAAATCTTAAAAAAATCCTAATCTATGCTTTTGGAATACAGCCAAAAAGATCCCCCACATATATGAAATAAGCCTATAAGAGAATTCCTTTCTACATTTAAACTTGTTATTACTGCAGTGTGTTTCCTGCTAGCTTCGTTTTTATGATCATTTTCTAATTAAAACAATTGAAGATGAAAGAAAAGTGAGAAGTGGAAGAAAAGTGCATTATAGGTTCTACAGAGTTTTACAGGAGATTGTTGCTACGAATAAGCCAAAGTTTGTGGAGATAATAGGTCTGCTCTTTTATTTGAAATTTACTTTTTTTCTAAGAAGTACCTAAAAATTGTCCTTAGAATCAGAGTTAGGAGATATTTGAAGATAATGTAGTAAAGATCTATCTTTACTACACACACAAACTTCACACATAGCTGTGGAGGTCAGACAACTTGCAGGAGTTAGTTCTCTCCTTCCATTATACAGGTTCCAAGATTAAAGCCAGGTCCTCAGGTTTGGTGGTAAAATGCCTTTACTCCCCTGAATCAATTATTTCTCTCGTCCCTGACTTTTATAACAGAAAATAAGGATGAGGATGTAGCTTAGTTGACATATACAAGGGCCTGAATTCGATCCCTAGCACCACATAAATTGGGTATGATGTCACATGCTTAGAATCCTAACAATTGAGAGGAGCAGGTAGGAACCTCAGGAGGGAGTTCCTAGAATCATCCACAACTAGATAGCAAGTTTAAGATGAGCCTGAGCCACATAAAATCCTGTTGATGTGGTAGTGGCGGCAGTTAAAAATTCCATCATTCTAAGTGCAACAAATTAGGATTTCAGACATCTGAGAATGTGTGTCCCCAAACAGTAATTTTAGAGGTTACTTCTTTCCCAAAAGACAGGGGCTAAGAAGAAGTTTTGAGAATTTTACTAATCAGAAATGACACATTAACTGAAACTAAACAAGTATTCTCTAAAACAAAACACATCTACAATCTTTTATTTTATTAATACTATCAAGGGTGGGCATTAGGTGGCTCACGCCTTTAATCCCAGCACTAGGGAGGCAGAGGCAGAATTTCTGTGAATTTGACGCCATCCTGGTCTACAGAGCTAGTTCCAGGACAAGGTCCAAAGCAATACAGAGAGAGAAAACCCTGTTTTGAAAAAAACAAACAAAACCAAAAACCAAACCAAACAAACAAAAAACCTCACCTATGCCTAGAAGCAACAGATGTAACAGACTCAAATCATCACATGCTTTTAATCTAAGACTGGTAAATCACATTGTATTTTTAGTTTCCCCATCTATAAACTATTACAAAGCCATTATAAATTTTAATGCAGTCTGAAGTATAACAGAAAATGATACAGTATCAGTTATACATCATTGCACATTGTTTATAGGTTACTCAATTAGGCAAAATACATTATACTGTGCTATTCTGCTCTTTGTATTTATAACCACTACATTTTCTTTTGTATCCTGATAGAATTTGAAAACAAAAAATATATAATATGCAATGATAACTGTGGAAAATTGTGCTCCAAATAAAATAGCCAACTATGATTAACATGTATATAACTGAATGCACACACTAAGAATTCGCTAAAAGAAAAGCATGGAGCTGATGGAGCTGAATATTGACAAGCTCTCCAACCAGTACACAGTGGCCAAAGGGAAAGGGATGGAAAAAGCTACCAAGGTACCACTTATGGTTCATTCTATCATCTTTCTAGAAGCCATTATAAAC
This sequence comes from Phodopus roborovskii, assembly GCF_943737965.1. NCBI lineage: Eukaryota > Metazoa > Chordata > Mammalia > Rodentia > Cricetidae > Phodopus > Phodopus roborovskii. The sequence continues at coordinate 78,708 of NW_026125027.1, forward strand.
TAGCTTTCAAAATAGGAATCGTTTCAAACCAACTGCTCCCTAGTCTCACACGAGTGTGTTTAATACACTCTTTAGCACGTAACCTTCAGGTTATCCCTTTCCCTTCAAGCTACCCCTCCTGGAGCACAAAGTGCAACAGGATTAGACTCAATCTTCAAAGACTCAGCGGTTTCCAACAGTATTAAAAAAACATTATAAATGTTAGAAAAACATATAAAACCCAATGGAAATTGGGTATGATAATTGTGTGAGCCAAATTTTTTAGATACAAGTTCAAGAGGTGGGAGAAATCTTAGAATCTATCAGAGATCAAGAATTCCAACGAGAGGATGGCTTGGGCAGTCTGTGGGCCACCGCCATGGGGCTAGGATCTATCCCTAATACATGAACTGGCTTTTGGAGCCCATTTCCTTAAGGAGAGAGACCTTGTTCACCCTAGTGCCAGGAGGGAGGGCCTTTGTCCTGCCCTCGAAGATGTGGTGATGGGACAGACTTTGCTGACTCCCATGGGATGCCTTACCATCTCTGTGGATCAGAGGTGGGGTGAGGGGAAGGTCAGGGGAATTAAAGGGAAAGGAGGGAGGGGGAACTGGGATTGAGAAACAAATAAAAACAACAACAACAACTAAAACCTAACTCAGAAATCTATAGTAGAATAGGAAAAGAACATGAAAATTCCAGATAACATATCCAGATAACATATGCACCTAGTAAAACTCAGTATTCACTGAAAGGTTCATGACAAAATACACAAACTATGTCAGTAAACTCTAATGTCTTCACAAATTTTTCTGAATATATTTTATTTTCAGGTTTTGAAGTCAGCATAAGCATTATACAGAGAAAAGATTCAAAAAGCAGAAAATATAGTTTTGTACTTGTCTCTGCTTTCTATCTGCCTGCATGGAAGGATGTGATTTCTAGATTAAGTGAGAAGAATCAAATCAATTTTTAAATTAATGTGTTAAACAAAGAAAAAGTACATTTATAAATCCCATAAATGAATAATAATATAAATTATCTTCCATAGAAGCTTATGGATGGAGTATCCAAAGATAATTTCCAAAAGTAAAAAGTAAAAGGTGGACTGTTCACTAGCTAACAGAAAAGTGAGACACCCCAAGAGTGATGTGATAAAGCTCCCTCCAATGTCATTTGATCACTGAGTACATGTAGTGACTGTGATTAGTGGCTTGAGTGACTTTCTTCAAGGGGAAAACTTAATTTAGGAACAAAAGAAACTAGATCCTTTCAAACTAAGACTTTACAAGGAAATGGGGGAAAAATCAGTTTTACATGTGGATCTATATGCCCAGATAATCACACACAATATTGAAAATACTGCCAAGGTCTACCAAGAATAACAATATATTGGTCACCCAGATTATGTGTTTTAGTGCCTCCCAATGCTCCATGCCCAAGAGGAGAGTAAATGGTATGTAAGTCTAATAATACTATGGTAAAACTTAATTCCTTGCATTATTATCATTTTCTAGGAATTTAGACTATTCTGTCTACAGTAGCAACCAACCCTTTGTATTTGGTTTTTAAGCCTAAATATTTTTGGCACACAGATTGACATTTTAGAACTTCTGTTTTTATTCATTCAACACATTCCTATATTAGAGACAAAAATATTTGTGAAATTTAAAAAGAACTTTCTTAATTACTAATCACAGGTACTGTGACTTCTTTTGAGGCTTAACATGAAGAGAAAATCATGATGCTTACAATTTTTTCCACAGCTATTTTTTCTCATTATTTGGGCTAATGTCACCTTGTTCCTTCTGGGTTGTGGTAAGGGAAAGTGGGCAGTGGGTGAAGCAAACTTGAAATTGACTCAGTTCTAGCTAGAATGAATTAAGGGTAAGGCAAGAAGCCAATGAAAAATGCCTCTTTAGCACACTTTCTATAAGAATGCCAGGAAAAGGCAGGAGAAGTCTCTTAAATCTAAAATATTTTAAAGGACAAAGTAAAATTGGCATCATGAGCTGAAGACTTAAAAAATAAATGCATGAGAAGTTATTAAAATTATGTTTGCTTTCTTAACAAAAATTGGGAAATATATTAATATAGTATTATTCAAATATTTAGAAATAGATATTATTATATAAACAATATCAGAACAGCTCAGTGTCAAGGCATTATGTAAATTAATAATGCTCCAAAGGCAAACTAAGTTCATCATGATTCCACTTGAACATGTGTCATAAGAGAACATTTATAAGTGACTGAACATAAGGATTAAGACCTCTTACCCGTATTTGCATTGGCGGGATGTTGCTCCATACTGGAAACGACACTGCTCATCAGCATCATACACCTGACCTGGGGCCACAGCTGGATAAAGAAAGTCACGCTTGGGAGGCTCATTATCAAGGCAAGTACCACGGCCTGAACTGTTCAACATAAAGGATCAAAGGAAATTAGGTACTCTGTGGACTGGGTCACCTCCACAATTATGAAACCATGTGTTGAGATCTTTTGTGATAACAATTTGATCATGAGAACACTTTTATTCCACCTAATTTAATAATCATATAGCAAAATAGAGTAGTTTTACAGCACATGAATGAGAGCTCCAAATTCTTTTTCTCCAGCAACTCAAAACACAATAGAAGCATCTCAGACAACAATATGAAAATGTCTTCTTGGCCTTTAAAATACTGGTTTAAACTAGTTCTGAAGGAATCAAACAGAATTTCATATTACTCTAAGTTTCTTGGTTTGTTTTCTTTTAAAAATATGACCACATCTGGTAGTAGAATTAAAAACATGAATTGTGGAAAATTAAACAAAAATAATTGTAGCTGTAATCTTAAAGACTTAAATGTATACTCTTAGACAGACGAAGGATGCTATCTATGTATGGTAAGACATAGCATTAGTAACTGGCCTGAACGGCAGCTGGGGCTAAGGTCCAAAGGTCTCTCTCCCACATACACTAGAAATGTTTAGTCTCTTAGAGATTTCTTATTTCATCTAAGGTCATCATAACTAGGAAAGAAGAATATTTCCCTTTCTACATAAGTTCATTAACTTTACAAAGTATGCCTTCACTAAAACATAATATTTTAATTCAGTGGAACAAATAACATAAAGGTTGCAAAGCTAGACAG